>NC_133773.1:46736729-46807704 GCF_003597395.2 Chelonoidis abingdonii
CTACACCCCAGTCAGACCAGGTGTACAGCCAGCGCTGCAGCCAGGGAGTTGCAGCACTGGCTGGGCTTTGTAAGTGTGTACACAGAGTGAGTTGCAGCGCTGTAACCCCTTCACCAGCGCTGCAACTCTCCAGTGTAGCCAAGCCCTTAGAAACATTTTTAAAATGAAAACTTAAAACCTGTTTAATAATACAGGGAGTCCTCTGATTTACAACACAATTCGTTCCTCAGAATTGTGTTGTAAGTTGAAACTGCTTTTCCCATAGAAATCAATTTCATGGGGGCTTGGGTGTTTTTGAACCAAGGTTTGATGCACTATTTTCACCATTTCAACCCAGATTTTTGTACTAAATGAATTATGTATGACTAATGTAGTAACATCAACGTATTTATTTGGTAAACTGCATTCAAATAAACACAAATTCACATATGCTTTGACTTTCCAGAACTTTTTGAAGAGCTCTTCGCTGGGGGCTTCTCTGAAGTCGCGGCTGCAGGTTTCCCTTGATTCTTCTCTGAAGCAGCAGGGCTGGCTGGGCAAACAGGCAGCTGCTCAGAATATCAGCACCATACTACGTGGAATTGGGCTGGCTTTTTACAGAATTGCTTCTAAATAACTTTGTGATCCCATTATAACGAATGAAGCTGGAAGGGGGTCCCTTGCAGTCGCTTCTCTCATTGGCTTCCACAACCAGGGTAGCTTGTTTTTGATTGACTGAGACCGGGGCTGGGAGCTGATAAGAAAGTTTGAACGGTGAAATCAGTGATTTGCTGAGACTCAGCATGTGATGTGTGCTGTTCTCCCTGCCAGCTTGTGTCGCAAGTCTGAAAACTCCCTTCTAATAATTTACACAGCTCATAACTTTGGAGCTTATCATGCTCAAAGATTGAGAACCACGTATCTTAAGTCATGTTAATATGTACAGAAACTTGTTTTAAATATAATTTATGCTGTCCGCATCCATAAAATCATGTTAAATATTTAGCAATATCTCTTGCAGTGCAAAACCATAAATCATCAGAATAAAAAGCCTCTAAATAAAAAAGAAAGGGAGGAGAAATCTGAAAAGAGAGCAAGCAGTGAAATTGAGAACCTGCAAGCAAAGTCTGATGGTCCTGGAGAAAATGTCAGTGAAGACGAGGCTCAATGTAACAATCAAAGGAAAAAAGGTTGGTCGAGGTACTACGCAAAATAACTCAGAATTGTTATAACATTACTAAAATTTTTTGATAATAAACCTTCTTCCAGATGATAGGAAGATGAGTGACTTGACATGCTTTATGCTTTTTCTATTTTCTCCTTTCAGTTTGTGCATGACTGGATACAATGTGAGCAGTGTAAAGTTTTGAAAACTATTTCCCCCCATGCCCTTCTCATTTTTGAGGTGTCATAAAATCATAGAAGATTAGGGTTGGAAGAGACCTCAGGAGGTCATCTAGTCCAACCCCCTGCTCAAAGCAGGACCCACACCAACTAAATCATCCCAGCCAGGCCTTTGTCAAGCCAGGCCTTAAAAACTTCTGAGGATGGAGATTCCACCACCTCCCTGGGTAACCCATTCCAGTGCTTCTCTACCCTCCTAGTGAAATAGTGTTTCCTAATACCCAACCTAGACCTCTCCTACTGCAACTTGAGACCATTGCTCCTTGATCTATCATCTGCCACAACTGAGAACAGCTGAGCTCCATCCTTTTTGGAACCCCCCTTCAGGTAGTTGAAGACTGCTATCAAATCCCACCTCATTCTTCTCTTCTGCAGACTAAACAAGCCCAGTTCCCTGAGCCTCTCCTTGTAAATCATGTGCCTCAACCCCCTCATCATTTTCAGTGCCCTCCACTGGACTCTCTTCAATTTTGTCCACATCCTTTCTGTAGTAGGGGACACAAAACTCCAGATGTGGCCTCACCAGTTCCGAACAGAGGGTAATAATCACTTCCCTCGATCTGCTGGCAGTGCTACTACTAATGCAGCCCAATATACCATTAGCCTTCTTGGCAACAAGGGCACATTGCTGACTCATATCCAGCTTCTCCTCCATTGTAATCCCCAGTCCTTTTCTGCAGAACTGCTGCTTAGCCAGTCAGTCCCCAGCCTGTAGCGGTGCATGGGATTCTTCCATCCTAAGTGCAGGACTCTGCACTTGTCCTTGTTGAACCTCATCAGATTTTTTTTAGCCCAGTCTTCCAATTTGTCTAGGTCACTCTGGATCCTATCCCTGCCCTCCAGCATATCTTCTACTTCTCCCAGCTTAGTGTCATCCGTGAACTTGCTGAGTGTGCAATCTATCCCATCATCCAGATCATTTAATAAAGATGTTGAACAAAACCGGCCTCAGGACTGACCCCTGGGGCACTCCACTTGATACTGGGTGCCAACTAGACATCAAGCCATTGATCACTCCTGTTGAATCCAACAATCTAGCCAGCTTTCTATCCATCCTATAGTTCATTCATCCAATCCATACTTTTTTAACTTGCTGGCAAGAATATTGTGGGAGACTGTATCAAAAGTTTTGCTAAAGTCTCGATGTATCATGTCCACTGCTTTCCCCATATCCACAGAGCCAGTTATCTCATTGTAGAAGGCAATCAGGTTGGTCACACATGACTTGCCATTGGTGAATCCAAGTTGACTGTTTACCTGATCACTTTCCTCTCCTTCAACTTCTTCTCCACAGTAAAATATGGAAAATAAAATGGACACTGTATTGTGTATGTCTTGCAAAGACACATTTTAAAAATTCAAATGGATAAAGTATAACCCATACATTTAGATCAGTTTGTGGGACAGCACAAATTGTGAGAACTATAAATAAGTCTGAAGTTGGAAAATAACTTGATCTATAAGCCTTCAGCTTTAAGGAATTCTGGATAGGTTGTATACTGGTATTTAAGGCAAATCTATCCAAAAATTGCAGAACAATTCCTAAAAACATTGATCTAGAGTTGCAAACAGTGGATAATGCACAAAACTGGAAATTCCAAAGACAGCTGAGTTCTTCATATTAGTGAATCACATATTCTTGGCTCTTTTTATTCAAAATGCCAAGCAAGAACAAAATTTGTGTTTTATATTAGCAGAGAACTTATGCTTTGGAACACAGTTTGGTATCATTTATACCTATAAAACTGACAAACAGTACTTGTTAAAACAGAGATCTCCACTACAGGGGTAAAGGTCTTAGTATTCTATCACATGAAACTTATTTTTTTGTAATGAAAATGGTGAATTTGTTGATGCAAAAAATATTTGTCAACTTTAAAATATATTTTCCATCAGAAGTCTGAAGAACTTAATTCCGAATTCTCTGATCCATCTGTTGATATCTGATATTTTTTTTATTTTTTTTTTATTCATGATACATCTTGGACTTTTTTTTTTTTTGCATAAGATTTAAGGTGCCTTGCTCACCTCCCAACCAACTGCACGATAGCAAATGTTATTATTAAAGAGCTAGTGTTATGCATCTTTTTACCCTTTCGCTATTAAGATGTTTTTATGTCTCATCTTAGTGTTTGTTATACTTTAACATACCACAACTTAACATCCCACATTCTTCTTCGAATGATGGTCCATATGTATATTTCACACACAGGTATACATGTGTGCCATACAGCTAAGTCTGGAAATACTTCAAAGCAGCATCTGTTGGCCCACATATGCACATTAGCTCACCTCATGCTCCTGACTGAGGGTATAAGAGGTAGTGTGGATTGATGCTTCTCCAGTTCCTTACTGATGCAGGGCCTGAGTTACAATTGTTGTCCTTTTCATTGCATAACTTATTTAAAAAAAAATTGTAAATAGTTGTATTCTTAAGTTAATTAAAATGTATAGTATCAAGTATTTTTCTCCCCAGTTGGGGACCCTCTCCCTAGCTCTGGGACTATGCCCAGAGTCCTGGGATTCAAGAATTGCATCTCCTGCCATTGATCTTCTCCATCAGTGACAAATATCAATGCAGCCTGTACAGTCAGGGTGAAGCGCATATCTCTGCAAAGTGCAGTATCTGTTGCTCTTTCCTGCCCAGGACCTTTGCCTATGGAAGCCCTGATGGAGATTGCTATGACATCCTCTCTGATATGGGCCATCAGGACCCCTATGTACATCAGCCCCTTCAATTGATCAGCAGTGTCCCTCCAAGCATGTGCCTTGGAGTCAAGCCCCCACCATCTAAGCCCATCTTTGCAAGGTGCCTCTGTGGGAGTAAGGACAAATCCCTATTGAGGACTGTCCATAAGAAGCACATTTCCTCTGAGGAAATGGGATGAAACTTTGCATATGGAACCTAAGGAATAGGCTCCAATGAAGACCACCTGATCGGAGGGCAAGATGTGTAAAAAGAGAGCTCCATTTGTCACCTTGATGCCCAATCATCAGTGCTGTAACTAGGCATTTTAGTGCCTGGGCTGAGCCAGCATATTTGAAGCCCTTGCTAGAGCACTGTGTGGGACTATTTTTTTTTAATCCAGTCCTACCCTGCAATACTCATTCCCACATGCTCCTGCATTGTTTGTTGAATTTTTATCTTGCGCCCGCTACTATGCCAGCAGGTCATGCAGGATCCCAGTCATGCTGCCTACCCTGCAGTATTAAGTATTGCCACCCTTACTTCTGCAGTGCTGCTGGCAATGGAACTATCTTCAAAGCTGGGCAGCCAGAGAGGGGTGGCTGATGGCCAGAGCATTTCATGTTTGTGGCACAGCAGGACTTTTTTTAAATCCCGATCCCATTCCACCACACAATTCTCACTCCTCCCTGTTACAGTATTGTTGGTTGAATTTTTATCTTGCTCCTGCTACTATGGCAGCAGGTCCTGTGGGATCCCAGTCTTGCTCTAGGGCTCTGCCTCCTATCGTTTATTTGTCCACCCCATTTTTCCATCTCTCCCCCTGCCACCATTGGCTTTGCACCCTGGGTTCGCCCGCCCTGGTTATGGTCTTGTGAATCATCAGGATGAACGTTTGCTGATTCTGTCTACAAGTGATGGTCTGGACCCATTGTCGGTACTGCATCATCCATGTAAAGACTGTCCAGTTGCTGCAGATGCACTGGATCTGTCAGATGTAACTGTGGAAACTGCTCAGGCATGAGGGCATACCAAGACTTGTGTAACACCAGAGGATATATTCCTTCCTTATCAACGGTCTCCGCTTCTTTCTGGCCTGGCCCTCCCAAGGGATGTCCTTATCCAGAGGAGGCAGCTACATAACTGTCCTAGGAGCCGTCTCACCTCCAGCCTTCTGGTAGAAGTGCCCTGGCACTGAGAGCACTGCTGCTACCAATGGAGCAATTCTCAAATTGAGATGAATTGGAGGAGATGGTCACATGGGTATCTCCATGGAGGTAGTTGAGCCCCAATAGACAGTTGAGAGGTTACATTTGCTGTTCCGCTGGGTATGACCCCCCCCCCCCCCCGGGACCACTGGTAGTGACTTCCTTGGGAGTTCCCCGCAACCGATTGATGCCTCTTTCTGGTCTTATTGGGGTTCGTGGGATCCTTATGGCAGGCATCGGGACCCCTCTCAAGTTATATCACACTTCTTCCTCTCGCAAGCTGGTTCTATCCATGTACCAGGAGGAAGGAGGTGGAACCTGATCCGATGCTTTCACTGGGTGCTTCTTCATTGGACAAGGTGGTCACTACTTCCTCAGATTTCATCAGGGTTTTTCATACAACTTTTAACTGCCCTAGGCATTTGCGTAAATGAAGAAAAGTCTTTGTTACCCACCAGTCAATAAACTTCTTATAGGGGCAAAATTTGGACTCAGTTTCCACGAAGGCATTCACAAAAGGTTTCATGCAATGAGCAATTTGATGTCACACATCACCCACAGAACGTGAGCCACAGAACACAAGTGCCTTTCACTTTTAGCCCACGTGGCCACGTGCACCTGTGACTCCTTTTGCCAGATTCTACTTGGAGTGCCTGCAGGCTTGGCTCTACTTCATCTAGTGACCAAGCAAAGACCACATCAGCTCCAAGGTGGTAGTTCCTGATAGAGTTGTCACCTCGCAAACGAAGGGCTTGGCTACACTTGCAAGTTCGAGCACATTAAATAAGCTCTGAGCGCCCTAACTCCTAAGGTGTCCACACTGGCAAGGCATATAGAGCACCTGGACTCTGCGGCTGGAGCGCCCCAGTAATCCACCTCCGTGAGAAGCATAGAGCTTGCTGTGCCCTGGCTGAAATGCCGGTGGTCCGTTTAGATGACTTGTTGCATTACTGCCCTGTGATTAGCCTCTGGAAGTCAAGTGGCTACTCTCGGCATTATTTTGAATTCGGCTGCAGGCATGTGGATGTCCCGTTCCTGACCGCTGGCATGCTTATCTGCTCTGGGTCACAAAGCAAACCATTACAGTGGAATGCTCCTGCTGCAGAGGTAGACGTGTGTGTGTGTGTGTGTGTGTGTGTGTGTGTGTGTGTGGAAAAAGGTGCAGGGTGGGGGGCTGATGTCAGGGTTTCCCCCTTTCCCCCTGCAGCTGTCTGAACTTACAAGATAGCATGCTGACACACTCTACCCCCAACAAAAAAACAGTCTCCCCACCCCACATAAACACAACACACTTCCTTTCACACTCCACCTACCCACCCCCATTTGAAAAGCGTGTTGCAGCCACTTGCTGCAGGCTGCAGCCACTTGCACACTGAGATAGCTACCACAATGCACTGGTCTCTGTGGTGTTGCAAGAGCTGCTAATGTGGCCACGCCACTGTGCTTGCAGCTGACAGTGTGAACACATGACAGCGCTTTCCCTGCTGCTGTCCTTAAGGGCTGGTTTAACTATTGGCGCTGTATATCTGCAAGTGTAGCCATAGCCTTAGTGGTCAAACCCAGAAAAGGTCATACGTGGGAGTTCCCTTTAGCAATGCCACTTCCAGGGCCACCAGTATGAGAGACCAGTGGGATGCTCAGGGCACTAGGTTCCCATGAGAGGCCAGACTACATACAGGCTTTTTGGAAATGAGATTGATCCTCCTTGCGTGCAAGATCTTCCTTTCACTTATATGCTCACTATGTATACACATAATATTGGACCTTATCACCATGGTGGTCTATATAAACACATAGGGAGGTTTCATCCACTCTGCCAGGAAGTTATCAGACTTTGGAACAGGGATGTCAGGAACCACATTGCGATACAGGCCACGTATCTATGGGCTTTCACAACTCCCTGGCATAAAAATTAAGCAGAAGCTTCTCAATAGGCCATTCATGGGAGGTTCATGACACAGTCCTAAGTGATATTTTACACAGCAGGTTATTTTGCTGTGGGACCTCTTTGAGTTGCAAATGAATAGAACGCTCCCCCTGTTGTGACTCTCAAGGTAACACTTTGCTGATGTCCTGGATGAATGGCCTCAGATTGCCTTTCCTCGCATTCCTCTGTTTCTGCAAGTCATAGGGAAGAGTCATAGCAACAGAGCCAACATCATTCTCCTTGTACTCACTGACCCAGACAGCTTTGGTTCACGGAATTTCTATTGATGTCTGCCCCACCACCACCAATCAAGATCTGCCTGTTCCTGGATCTCCTGAACCCAGATGAGGGAAGATGAAGCATCCCAATCTGGGCTCATGCCATCTCACATCCTGGGTTTTAGATGGGCATTGGAAATAAGATGCTCATTTTCAGCCCTAGTTCAGGTGATCTTTTGCCAGAGTACAAAAGAGTCTACCAAAACCTATCATCAGGCTAAATGGAGATGCTTTTCAGCCTGGGCGCAGCAACATCATTGTTCTCCAGATAGTCTAGAACTGGAATAGCTGCAGTATATCGTGTCCCTGAAGACTTCCGGGGTCTCTGCTGGCTTTTTAAGAGTTTACCTACCAGCCTTCCTTCCTCCAGTGGTCTTTACTCTCCCAGCTACAGTATGATTTATGAAAGGCCTGATCAGGACCTTCCCACCAGTGCTTAAACCTACTCCTCAATGGAATGTTAACCTCATCCTGTCCAAGCTCACTAGTCCACCTTTCGACCCCTAGCTACTTGTGCCATGTCCACCTGTCCATATAGATGGATTCTTAATCACTATTAGGTCAGCTAGGAGGGTCAGCAAGCTCAGAGCTATCGTGGTGGACCCTCCTGATACAACATTTCATAACGAAAATATTTCTTTTTGACTACACCCAAGTTCCTTCAAAGATTGAGTTCCACGTCAGTCAAACAATACTTACCTTTATTTTTACCGAAACGTCACACTTCCTCTGAAGACACGAGTTCACTCCTTTGATGTCCGGCAGGCCATGAGGTTCTAACTACAAAGATCCAAGCCTATTGGGAAATGACCCAGACTCTGTCACTGTAGCAGATATTCCATGGGCAAACCATATCATCCCAGAGGATTTCTAAGTGGGTTTCAGGATGTGTCTTATAGTGCTACAAGATATCAAACATTCTTCCCCTTCGAGGTGTCATAGATCACTCCATCCCTATCAGACATTCAGCTGCAGAACATCTGCAGAGAGGCCACCTGGAGTTTGATTCACGCATTTGTGACACACTACACTCTAGTTTATGCCTCGGCTGTGGATGTAGTAGTGGGATCAGTAGTGCTGCAAGCATCTTTGCTACCAGCTTCTTCTTACCAGCCTCTGACCAGCAGTATTCAGACTAATCACTCGTGTGGAATACGCATACGGACCATCACTTGAAGTAGTGGAGGTTCCTTTACTGTAGCTGGAGGTTTTTCAAGATGTGTAGTCCCTATCTGTACTCCACTATCCCCTATGCTTTGGATCCTGTTGGATTTGCAGTAAGAGGAGGAACTGGAGAGATGTCAACCCACACTGCCTCTTAAGCCCTTGGTCGGAAGCATGAGAAGAACTACTGCACGTGTGGGCCAATGGACACTGCTTTGAAGAAGTTCTGGACTCGGGTGCATGTCCTGCATGCATACGCACATGTGGAATATAGATAGGTACTACGCATCTCGAAGAACCTCCAGTAACAGTAAGTAACCTCCACTTGTGGTTTCTCCTTTAAACTTGACCAGACTCACTTCAGTTATTAAATAAGCCTTGAATCTAAGATACATCTTTTAAAACTGAAAAGTTACTATTTTCTGATTTTATTTTTACTTACAGAATTGGCATTAAGATATTTCCTATTGCCTAAATATTTTAGGTAAACTAATTATTTAAGAGCTACTTATTCTTCCTTTAAAAATGAATTCTACAATATATTCTAAACAGTTAAATTATAGTGAAATGCCCAGCTGCCCCATAGTTAAAGTCGAGAATATTTTTTTTTTTTCACTCTTAAGGTAACAAGCAGAAGTGGGTACCACTTCATTTAGATGATGTAAGACCAGATAGCCAAGAAGGAACAGGCTCTCGAAATAGTTCAAGATCTCAGCCAGAAACAAGCAAATTAGTGCCATACAACAACAGACGAAACGAGTCAAGAAGTAAGTGGTTTTCAGTCCTAACTCTGGCTTTTAAAGTGGTTCCCAAGTGTAACTTAAAATTTTTGTTCATTGAATGTTCGTGTCAGTTAAAGTAAAACACTGATAGAAACTAGGTATGTTTTGAGACAGGATGTTAAAGCCAGTCCATGTCATCTGTCCAGGGCCTTTTTTCCTGACCTACTATTCCAATACTGAATGTCTGCTGAACAGACTTTAGTAACGTGGTTGGTTGTGCAGAAACTTGATTTTAGTGTTAACAATGCAATAATTTATCTGAAAGAACTAAATTGTAGCTCATTACTCTAGTTGAATAGTGAACGGAAAAAAAATTGTTCTCTAAAACTGTTTAGGATTTTGACTCATTGGGTGGGTGGGTGAGAGAGAGAGATGATCTGTACCTCAGGGGAACACCCTACTCTCCCATGTTCATCTTTATAAAATGATTATGTGGTATCCAATACAAAATCCATCATGTTGGGTGTTTTTGGAAGATTTATGATGCACTGATCATGGTTGTTATAGTAAGGTTATAGGTTATAATTTCATGTAATATAGTTATGAGGCTGAAAATGTATCCTCATGGCTTAAAGCAAGCCCATGCAAAAACTCTCCAAGAACAGAAAAGCAGTTCTCACCTCTTCAGGGCACAGATGGGGCAAGCCCAGCCCAGCCTCACAAGAAGAATGGACACTGGTTTAGGCAGCAACAAAATAATCTGCTGCTCCCTGGAAGGGGTCATCCCCTTCCTTTTGTCAGTTTGAAACTGCAATGAGGTAATGGTCACCTGACTCTGAAGGGGATGGGGACAAAGCCAAGAGGAAAGAGAGGACATGATAAAAGGGAGAGACATTGTAGGAGAAAAACGCAGTTCTTGCTTTTTCTTTGGGTGCAGCAAAATCAGATACTTTATTTCTTAAGCAATTGCAGTAGAGGGAGGGAGTGTCCTAGGACACAGGGTCGCCCCAGTCCCGGACAGGTCTCTCAACAGGTAAACAATTACAGCTAGCATTTATACCTTTGTTACAGACAGTAACAAGCAATACACCAGAGGGGAATGTCTGTGTGTATACATGCACACAATTGCAAATAATAAATCACTGCCAAGTACGTTGTTAACTGAGTTAAGGTTGTTTAGCACTGACTCGTGCCCTTTCAGAATGTGGAGAGTGGCCAAACTTAACCTCTCAAAACCAGAAAATAAGAAGTTAAAGTTATGTCTTACCACACCCCCACACAACCTTAACCCTGCCCTTTTGAGAGATCAGAGGATGATACCCTTCTTGAGCCTGTGGAGCACAGCAAAGAGAGTGAAGGTTAGTGTGAGAGGAGGTAGCTTTTAAACTTTTCTTGGTTAGAATATATGTTGAGTTTAGGTCCAGCTTAGCAAATGTGTGCAGGTCAGGTTTAGCTAACTCTTGACCACTTTACTGACTCCAAACAAACCACTAAAGACTTATCAGATGTTAATACCTGTTCATCCTTGTCCTAAGCATTTCCTCTGAGACATCACCGTACCTTCAGTTAGCCCTGACTGAGCCTTATAGTACACTATGATGTATGCCAGAAGACCACTGGAACTCCCCTGAGCCATAGCATGGCACAGAGGTTGCATGGCAGTGAGAGTGCCAATGCAGATGTGAAATTCTGGTGAGCACTGAACATGTAAGAGAGCTAGAATGAATTGAAACAGTCTTGTTCAATCTTGTTGAAATACCTACTGCAATGTCAGCCTCTGTAGGACACAGTGGCAGTTATTCCACCAACCTTTTTAAAATCTTTAATGTATTATATTTTAGAGCTAAGAGGGCCATCTGCTTTAAATCATCTGCTCAGGCCTCCTGCATAATATGTGTCAGAAAATAGAGATCTAGAAATTTGCTGCTACTAATCCCTAAATTGGTACAGATAATGAGAATCATGGAGTGTGTGTCAAGAGGAATGATGGTAGAGAATTGTGTTGGACACAACACAGCACGCCACAGAAAATCACAGATATTTGTTAGGGGTATGTTAGATTTGGTTTGGTCCCAGTGCCTACTGCCAGCTCCAGCAGGGCAGAATTAAGCTGCTGCGGGAGAAGTTTCTATATTTCTTGGCTTTGAGGTCTCAGTTTAGCTCTACTTCATTAATCTAGGAAGGACGTGAAACAGTGCTAAGTCACTTTCACTCTGAAAGTTTTTGGTAATGAATTTCCCTTTTGAGAACGTGGTGATTGTGAGGCAGGAATGATTAAGGGGTGGTTGTGGGGTGGGTACAATGAGGTGTTCTGGACATAACTCTTCACTACTCAGCTACCAGCTTCACCTTCCTCATGGCTCTCTCCATGCTGTGGTGAGTGTGGATGGATCTGAGGAAAAAGAAAGATGGTGCAACTGTGAGGAGGAGTACATATGCCAGCTGGATGCAGGAAGGGGGCAAAGAATGGAACTCAGAGTCCTTGCCTAAATCTGGGTCTAGTGTGTGTATGGAGAAGTAGCTGTGCACACCTCTCTCTAGAATAGGAGGCTCATGGAGGTGTGTGTAGTGGCCTGTTCGTCTCAATGCAGTGTTGTCAGGTGAATCTGATGGTGATGAATACAGACTAAAACAAAAGCTCTGAAAGATGTGAACTGTTTTTAATTCATTGCAGTGGGTGTCTTCATCCTCACTCCCTTGGGCTTAGTGCTTTTACGCCTGTGCTGTCCATGCAGCATGCCTGTTCAGAACTTCGCACTCTGGCCTCAGCATTGTGTGCCTGGTGTTCCAGTACCCAGCACATTCCTGGTTTGCCAAATCTAGTGCTTCTCGGCAGGAGTTCAACCAGTGTTTTTGGCATAGACCCAATTTATCCTGGCTGGGATTCTTCCGCTGGCCTCTTTGGTCTGACTGTCTCAGTTTGGCAACTAGTACCTCCCATAACAGCCTATCCCATACCACCATACATATCCCAGAGATAGTATTGCCCATCATACTATCCCAGGGTTGGACAGGTATGCTTATGGGGTGCCAAGCTTCCTCAAAGTTGCATGCACCTCTCACATTTCCAGAAGGAACTGTAGTGTGGCTGCAGACACCAAGCAAAGGCACATTGAGAGCATTAATGTGCACATCGTTCATATCTCCAGAGGAGAGTCATGACCTTTGGGTTCAGGGGGCAGTCAGTGTTTGTTCCCCTGAGCCACCATTTAGATACCGGACTTTGGCACTCACAAAGAATTTACTGAAGAAACATTAGCTTACAGGGAAACAGACTCCAAGTAGAGTTGCATAAACTTTTAAATGTCTAAAATGATCCATGGTACTGAACTTGGGAGCAATCCAATTATATACAGAGCTGAGAGTTGAAGCCTTATTCTTTTTCTAGCTCTGCACCAGTAAA
This sequence comes from Chelonoidis abingdonii, assembly GCF_003597395.2. Taxonomy (NCBI): domain Eukaryota; kingdom Metazoa; phylum Chordata; order Testudines; family Testudinidae; genus Chelonoidis; species Chelonoidis abingdonii. Next base: position 46,749,501 of record NC_133773.1, read on the forward strand.
AATATAAGCATCTGAACATTTTATAAACAGTTCACTTTTGGAAGAGGAGGAATCTCTTTACCAAATGACCTAAGTTTGCACCACAAAGTCTTCTCCAGGCCCTCCTGTGGCACATCTGTCTTCAAGACACTGTCCGTATGTGACGGGTCAAGTCACAGAGATGTCCTTGGGACTGTCACCTGACGTGCTGGACTCACCTCTGATCCCATTTTCCCTGCTAGCATGGGACTCCAGAACTCTGCCTTGTTGAGCCAGACACACTAGTCTGCTGCAACACAGACCCAGGTCTGGTCCTTGCCCCTGAAGCTACAGACTTTAACCAAAAACTGCTCAGCAGATCACTTATCTCTGGCACCCAGACACCCAGTTCTCAATGGTATCCAAACCCCAAATAAATCCATTTTACTCTGTATAAAGCTTATACAGGGCAAACTCATAAATTGTCTGCCCTCTATAACTGGTATAACTGTTTGCTCCTCCAGGTATGAATCACTTACTCTGAGTTAATTAATAAACAAAAGTGATTTTATTAAGTATAAAAAGTAGGATTTAAGTGGTTTCAAGTAATAACAGACAGAACAAAGTAAGTCACAAAGCAAAATAAAGCAAAAACACGCAAGTCTAAGCCTAACACATTAAGAAACTGATACAGATAATATCTCACCCTCAGAGATATTCCAATAAGCTTCTTTCACAAAGTAGACTCCTTCCTAGTCTGGGACCAGTCCTTTCCCGTGGTACAGTCCTTGTTAGTCCCAGCTCAGGTGGTAACTAGGGGTTTTCTCATGACTGGCAGCCCCCTTTTTTTTGTTCCGCCCCCTTTTATAGCTTTGTCACAAGGCGGGAATCTTTTGTCTCTCTGGGTCCCCACCCCTCCTAAATGGAAAAGCACCAGTTTTAAGATGGATTCCAGTATTATGTGATGTGGTCATATGTCCTGTGAGACCTCATTCTTCATCACTCATGAGCTGGCTCACCCATGAAGGTTTGCAAGTAAACAGAGCCATTTACAGGCAATTGTCCTCGTTAATGGGAGCCATCCAGATTCCAAACCACTATTAATTGCTCATACTTCGCATAATTACAATAGGACCCCAGAGTCATACTTCATATTCCTAGTTTCAGATACGAGGATACATTCATGCAAGTTAGAATGAACTCGCGCAGTAGATTATAAGCTTTGTAATGATACCTTACAAGAGATCTTTTGCATAAAGCATATTCCAGTTATATTATAGTCACACTTTTTGCACTCCATATATTTTATGGAAATGCTAATGTCACACGCAATTTGAATGTTATGACCGCCCTAGAGGGATCTGATTTTATCTGCAGAACACCTTGGTCAAATGATCCCAAACTTGCTCTACTAACTTTATCCCTAATCACGATGAGGTATTGAAATTTTCAGAACAATCTGAGTATGGATGTAGATTTGAGAACACTTAGAAATATTAGCTGTTTAGAGAGCTCATATTCCAACTAAACTAATACAACAACCTTAGGGTCCGGATGATGCAGTAAAGTTTCCAAGAGAATCCGAGTGTGCCTGTAGACTTTAAAAAATTTCAAAATATTGTTCAAGAGCGAATGTCAGCCTTAAACATGGAATGGCTAAGGCAATTCATAAGTTTTTTGTTTTGAAATCCGTTATACTTGAAAATCACTTACTGCTTTACTACTCAGCTTCTATGATGTTTGACTTACGCTTTACAGTGCAAAACTATGTACCTAATACCCATGGAATAATTCTCTGAGACTATTTATTCATGGTGGAACCTCTCAATTGATTGTCTATACCGTACTATTTTTTTCTCTTTAAAAGCTTGGCGCCGTGATAGAGAGAAAAGAGATGACCATGATGAAGTTTCCAGTGTCAGAAGTGAAGGTGGCAGCATTCGAGGATTCTTTAGAGGCAGAGGAAGAGGGCGTGGCAGAGGAAGAGGGCGTGGCAGAGGAAACCCTCGAAGTATGAGAGTAGATGTTAAAGATGGAAAATATAAGTTAATATTAAGATTTAAACATTAAGTTGTACAACCCCCTTTGCCTCAAATCAAATCCTGTCTATTAATCCATGTGGCTTGCATGTCACGTTGCAAGTAGTATATCTTGAACACTTTTTATTGAGAACAGATACTGAATGCCTGTTGCACAAATAATACAGTTTGTTTATATCCCTTACAATATTTTTTTACTGAATTTTTCTCTTTATCTCAAATTCTTTTCCTTCCCCTTACTCCTCACTCCATTCTTTTTGAAGTGAACTATGAATATTCATATGGTTACCAAGAACTATATGGTGAAAGGACCAATCAGCCATTTCAACCAGAACTTAATGCTAGTATGATGTATTACTATGACGATGGAACAGGAGTACAAATGTATTCTGTGGATGAAACACTGCTCAAAGAATACATTAAACGTCAAATGTAAGTACACTGCTTAATGTATATTTTTTTTAGACAAAATTCAGGCGTCTACTTAAGATAAAATAATTCATTTCAACCTCTGTCTTCAGTATATCACTTAAGTAGCGCTGGAGATACTATTTACCAACCATAGGTATATCCATTACTAGTAAATATCTGCTTAATTATGCTGAGTAATGGGGTGGAAAAAAAATCTGAATATCTGAGAAGTGAGAACTTTGAGAAAGATCTTCAACCTTCTGGTACTATAGTCATCTGCCTTTAATCGATGTACCTTCCTTATTTATGGTACATATCCTCCTTTGCTTGGGCTTGAAATTGAAGAATGGATGTCTTTCTGCTTGTCCTTTAGAGTACTGTTGGTCTCTTATCATGTAAGACTCTTTCCTGAGTATGTAGCTCAAATTTCTGAAGGGACTTCCCCCATTTGTTCTCAATTACATTTTTAAAAAAATCTTTTCAGCTCTGTATTTTGTCAGTGTGTTTCACCTGAAAGAACCAAATAAGAATATGTTTTTAAATGAGCTATATACTAGATTTTTCAATAATCTGAAATACTTATTTTCGATGTACATCATTAAGGAGCGAGAAACCATTTGGAAGGCTGATTATCGCAAAGAGGCATATCATGCAAAATCCTGGAACACACGAAGTCACTACTGAAAAGGGACATTTTCCACCACTGGTTGATATTCTACACTTCTGCCTTTGCCAGTGGCATTTCTCTGTGATGCCTTTGTGGTGGATTATATTGCCCTTGTATTCCATGAAGTGATTTGCTTATTTTACTCTTGCTTCTTTTGTAACATTTGATGCAAAAAAAAAAAAATTAAGAAAGGCCTTTTTAAGGGCAGAAAGTATCTGATTTATGGCTATCAACTTCAATCCTATATTGCAGTTTTTTCTAACTCCTGCTGCCAGGCCCCTCTGAGACTTGACAGTGGACATACAGCTCCATGTCAGGATAATCGGCCTCCGCTGTCCTCAGTCAAGTGAGGGAGGAGCACAGACACTCCACTGTTGGTCAGATTTCTGGGCATGCAGTGTAGAATCCAGACCTTCTAAGGTAGGACACATTGATGTCCCCCTCTGATGCTCAGCAAAATGTCAGACACATTGGTCACTTCTGATGTTGTTTGTATTTTCTTTTAGCAACAAGATGTTGGCAAGTGTCAGTTAAAGGCTTAACTGGCTGAATGGCAGGTTAACCAGAGTCATTAGTCAACTGGCCTGTTCGAAATCCCTAAGATTCACTGGTTGTGGAATTTGCCTTTCATGAGAGATACTGTTGAGCAGGTTTAGAATGTAATTTTTTCATTTTTTCCCCTCATTTCAAATGCTTCTGGGAATCTGTGAGGTTCTGTAATCTTTTTCCTTTCTTGTTGCATTTGAACAAAGTGGTGGAAAGCTACATTTCTTCCTCAACTATTTTTTAAATGTCATCTAAATGGAAGTGTTTAACATTCTGCTTGATATTTTTCTGATTATAAATTATGAAAGTTAGAATGCCAAAGAGGGAAGTTCATGCAAAATAAACTTGTACAGAATGTTCAGCCCTCCACAGAGGAGTTCTTTTTGGAGTCCATGGAAGTAAGGATATTTTGGATAAGTAAGGTTGTATCCTTGTGTATAAATTAGTTTTTTAGAACTATTAACCTCTTAATATGAAAAATGTTAAATCTCCATCTGAGATCTGAGAGGATTTCTGATTACAGAAAACAACAAAAATGTCAAGATAGAGCAATTCTATACAAGTAACGGGGACCAACTTGATTGGGGAGGAGGATTATTATAGGCATGCATATTAACATTTGTTAAAAAAATGTAACTAAGTATATATTGGGTCAGACTTACTTGAAACCTTATGCTGATTCTTCAGAAATGCTTTAGTTCACATCCAAAAGTAGATTTTATTTAAAGCTATCACAGGAGTATATCCAAATTTGCATCTCTGGAGGGGAGAGAAAATAAGTTCCAAAGACTTTAGAGAAAGACAGGAAGAACATAAACATTTTCATTAATGTTCTTTCAAATTCCCTCTTCCAGTATGGTGGAAACCAGTAAAATAGTTAAGAGTTTGAGTCAACTTTAGTTTCCTTTATTCATTCCTGCTTTTGGAACTTGGGAGATTAGGTCAAACACATCTCGAGTTTTACCTTTACCGTATAGATGTAAAGGTAACATTAATTAACAGTGTTAGTATGTCTGTACTTGTTTTGTCTTTCACCTGGAATAAGTTAGGAATTCAGAATAGCATATAGAATATTATTGCGGGGAATAAAGGTTGCATTGGGACCTCATTGATCAAAGTTTACTTTGCTTATAGCATGCTGAAGAAGTTCCTACTTTTCAGGTAAAAAGAGCCTTAAAGACTCTTCTGTGCTGGTTCAGACTTTAAGAAGTGGCTTACATCTCTTCCACTTCTGAAGTTTTGTGTCCATTCTCTGTTGGAGTTAAGTCTTTCATGTAGAGTGCTAGCTCTTCAAACTTCTTTGGTACTGAAGGCTATGAAGAAAAAATTAAGTTGTTTCTCTCTTTTATAGCTTAGACATTGCAGTCCCCTATTTAGTACCTTCTGTCTTTAGTTCAACTTCATGAGAGGTCTTCACGTAATATGATTCTCTCCAGAGACCAAAATTCCTTTCATCTACATTAATGCCTTACCTTTTCAGCATTCAGATCCTCTCAGCATTTGACTCTCAACTCCCCTTTTTTCCTAAAGTATCCAGTTCCTAAAGGACCATATTCGTACAAGGTATCTTCCACTCCAAGAAATCAGGGAGCATGTAAACAGTCTCACGCAGGATCTCTCAGAGCTGGCCCCGCTTTTTGGTAGCCATTGCAGGTTTGAGCTTCCGTACCTCTTCCCAGGATGTCTTCAGGTTTATATCTTTCTGTAGTAGCTCCCAGTTATAATTCCTTCATGCCTTTGCACTATCATTTGATTTGGTAGATCTTGACATCTTAGGATCATTTCATAAAGCAGCTTAATCACCCTAGAGACTCTTTCCTCTTCCTTCAACCTATCCTTCCCCTGACCTCGGATACCTAGATAGCCTGTTGCATCTTTTTTTCCCTCCCACATCTCACTCCCTTAATACCTTTTATTTGTGAACAACTTCGCTTTTGCCAAGTATCCTTTGGAGCATTCAGGCACTATGCCTCAGTGTACTGAAAAAATGTGTTTTTTTCTGCTTTCTTTCCCACCTGAGCTTGCATGAAGGAATGATCTAGATTGCTTGCCTGTGCCTATGCCTTCACTCTAGGATAGGGCATCTAAACATTCTGATCTGCTGGCTACCTGAGTTGTAGAAAAAGATACAGATCAGGGTGGAGATATTGATACAACTATATGGGGTATCATCCACATGAATGCTGAGAGAATACCATTTCCCTCTCATCCATGTAAGAAGGAGAAAAGAACGATCAGAAAAGGGATACTGCTTTTTTATTTTACTTTTGTCATTCATTTATGCTAATTGGATGAATAAGATATGAAGCCTCGATTATACCTCGGATGAATGTATTATACTGATCACCGTAAAGTACTGTTTCCTTTGGCTTATTTAATTACCTAGGCTGTTTTTATAACTTTTAGCTCATAAGTAACAAAAATATGGTGATAAATATCAATCTTTTTTATCATAATAATATACCAAGTTTTGTAATAAAGATTTTGACAAGGATGAACTTGGAGTAAAATTAATTAAAGAAACTATACCCTACATTGGGTTCATATTTTCATGTTTGTCTTTCCAGTGAGTATTATTTCAGCATAGAAAATTTGGAAAGAGACTTTTTTCTGAGGAGAAAGATGGACCAACAAGGATTCTTGCCTATCTCTTTAATTGCCAGCTTCCATCGTGTGCAAGCTCTGACTACAAATGTTAACCTAATTTTAGAGGTAAAGTGATTTAAATGCATGTACACAAATGTTGCATAGTTTAAAATGTATTACAATCAAATCTTGAAAACTCCATTCACCTTTTTGCAAATAACACGGTGTAAATATTTCTTGGTGAGTGTGGCTGACCTAAACAATCGATTTCTTCAGAATATAATTTTTTTTAAAAAAAGTTCCCAGCCAATTAAGGCTACACAAAGAACCTTCCAGCTGTGAACAGTATAAACTGATGCAGTGCGGTCTGCTAACAGATGGCACTGCTGCTGCTCCTAGCTTTGCCAAGAAGTGGCAAAGTAAAACTAACAAAAGGGCTTCACTATTGCTTTTCAGAAATCAATAGGCAGTAGTAAAACTGTCAGTCACGTCCGTTTCACATTGCTGTTGGTAAAGCTTCATAGCAACAGGTAGACAAGTAGTGGGGAAAATTTCAAACAGAGACTGGAGGAGGTAGAGAGCAGTAGAAACTTTCCTCTCCCCTTCTTGCAGCAGCCAAGAGTCTGGGAGAAGGTTAGAAAACTGAAGAGCCCTTCCTTTTCATGGCTCCCCTTCAGCATCCAGGAAGCATTCTAGAGGGAGAAGACCAGAATGATGCTTCTCACAGCAGCTGGTGGGTTTGTGTGGTGAGCTTCAGATTTATCAGATAGCTACTATCAGAGACTGATCCAAAAGATGGAGTCCCAAGCCAGGGAAAACACCCTAGTAGAAATCACAGTATCATGGGAAATGCACTGCTAGCTGGTGCTAAACCTTAGGTATGTTCTCTCCTCCCCACCTACCTCCAGTCTAGTATCTCCCACCAGTTAGTCCTCCAGCTACTAGGTGTTTATCAATCCATGCTAACAAGGATTGGGTTACACTGATAAGGCTCCAATAAGTAGACTGTGAATGGAAAAAAAATTTTAAGTCTTTGGGTGACCGCTACACATTCCCACTTTGGGATGTGCCAGCATTGCAGCTCTGATGGTGGAACAATTCATAGCCAGACCCACTGGAGCATTCTTGCACTCCTTCCTGCCCCCACCCTTACTGTGCATATTCTGAGGATGAGGTTATAAAGCAGCTGAGCTGTCTCAGTTTCTTCCAACTACATTTGCAAACAGACTGGAACCCTTCCAGATCCACCTTTTCAAGCAACTCTGTACTATTAGCTAGGAGTAGTTTAATTGAAATGTGTTCTGTTTTACAATTATCAGGATTCTAATAGATTCTGCACCCCCGGGTGGTTCCCATATTCTGAGGCAGATCTGAAGGGAAGGTGGCCAGGATTTAAGATGTGCCTCTTCACTATTGTCTTTCTCACTTGTACGAGGCGTCTCGTGCTATCTTAGGGACATTTTCCTTTCCAGTGCACAGTATGCAGAACTTTTACTTCAAGAGCCCGTAAGGAGTGTCAAAATCTGCTCCAAGCCCTCCTGCAGCAGGAGGGCCTATAGACCAAGTCCTCTAGTGCTGATGAATCTGGTTCCATGAGTAAAGAGTGGCCTGCATTGGCTGTCATTCTTTTGGGAACTAAGAGGCAGCATCCTAAGTTTCTGTTCAAGCTACCATCCTCTGATCCAGGAAGAAGGGTGGTAAAGCCCTTGGTATCAGAGGATCCTCATTCCAAATGTAGCAGAATGGTCCAGGTGTCAGTCTTGGCAGAGCTGATCTTGTTAGAAGTTCCGTTGAATCCAGTACTCCTGGTTTTGGGAGGAGTTGTGGTACATAATGCCACCCCCTGTCAGTAGGTCCAGTCACTGTTCCAAGTTGCTCTTATTTCTCTGGATTGGGTCCTATAACATCCTTAGATCCTAGACCGAAGCGTAAGGTGGCTGGTCGGCGTAAATCCCTAAAAGCATGTTATACCCTTTCTGTAATAAGTGCTACTATTCTGAATGTCTGGTCTAAAACCTCTGTGCTGTCAGTAGGACAAGTTAGATCTGCGAATAGTTGTAGAAATAGAAGTCCTACACAGTAAATCCTTGTCTTCAGGGTAATTTTAGATTCCTAAACAGAAAAAGTTCCTTCCAATGGAAAGATCCTTAAAAACTCAGTATGCCATTATCAGACTTCAGGGAAACCCCAACTCGACAGTAATGTTCTTCCTCAGGCCAAGCTGGCTTCAACAACCTATATAACTCCATGTGCTCGTTTCAGAATGAGAGCTCTGTAACATAGGCTGGTGAAAAATTACCTGCCAAGTTCAGACAGCATTTCCTTAAGTTATTTCTCCCGGAAGAGAAGCTCCTGTCTCTTACATGATGGACACAGTCAACATCCTGAAAGGAGTAGCATTTGAGCCTCCACTCCCATCAGTAACTGTCAGTTGGATGCTTCCACTTTGGGATGGGAATGCATTTCAGTGACCTAATAACTCAGTCATTGGATGCACTTTGAGAAACAGCAACATATTAGTGTATTGGAGTTGAAGGTAATCAGTCTAGCTCTCAGATCCTTTCTGCCTCACAAGACAAAGTACTTACTGACAATTGAACAGCTATGTTCAATGTGAACAAACAGGGAGGAGCTCATTCCTCACAACTACATAAAGATATTACAGCGCTACAGAGCTGGTGCATACCTCATATTTACCTGATAGCTTTTCACCTAATGGGAAAACACAAGCTGGTGGATTGTGTCAGCAGAAACTAAGAGGAGTTAACAAATGGTCTCTAAATACATCAGTAGCAAAGAAAATCTTCACTTTTTGGCATCATCCAGAAGTAGATCTGATCACAATGAGATACAGTGTCAGTTGCCTGAGCTTCTACTCCATTTCAGATTCATTCCTACTCCGCTAGAGAATAGGTCTTTCCCATACCTTTACCCAGTTTTCTTTTAATCCAAAGAACAAAACAGAAGATAAAAACAATGTAATTCTGGTTGCTCAAGCATGGTCAAGACAAAAGTGCTTACCAGATCTCCTTCACCTCTTCAAGGTGTAGTATATTGTTCTCTACCAGCGACCACAGATCTGTTATCCTCAGCAGGATGGTTGGATTTTGCATATGGACCTGTGGTACACCTGGTAACAAGGTCTGTAGGACACTCACTGATTTAGAGAGAGCCTGTTTGTCAGATGTACAGCACATCCTGCTAAACTCCAGAAAGCAATCTACTCATAAATGCTATTGCCCCAGATGGAGAAGGTCTGCGAAAGATAGTGTTAAAGGTCTATGAAGGATTTTTAAAGGGTATAATACCAGACAAGGATTCCAAGTCATCATGGGACCTTAACTTAGTCCTTTTTCAACTTATGAGACCATCATCTAAAGCTGAGTGCTTAGTGTTTTATCTGTCAATCAAAATAGCATTCATTGTAGCAGTGACATCTGCCAGAACCATAAGCGAACTACAAGCCTTAAAGGCAGAGCCACTGTTCAGTTTTCTATAGAAATAAAGTGTTCCTTTATCTACATTTTAAAATTTCTGGCCAAGGTGGTAACTGTCTTCCATCTTAACTAGTCAGTCTGCCAGTCTTTCCCAGACTTCTTGCACATTCAGATGAATCAAAACTGCACACATCAGATGCTAAATAGGCAGTAGCCTTCTGTCTGAAAAAGAACTAGACTTTAGAAAGTCCTCAGATCACTTTATTTCTTATAGATAATCATAATAGACGATCCCATCACAATGCTTCTCCAAATGGGTTAGACTACATATGAAGGAGAGTTACATACTAGCTTCTCCCCCTCTTCCTGCAAGAGTGAGGACACACTCCCCTAGGGCTAAGTCAGTTTCTATAGTATGGCTTAAACATATTCCTATTGTTGAAATCTGCAGAGTTGCAACATAGTGCTCTGTACACATTTACTAAATGTTATCCGCTTGATTTAGGATCTTGATATGTGATGTGCATTTGGTAAGGCAGTACTCAGTCACTGTTGAAATAGGATGCAGTGTACCATTTTCTTCAATTGACAGTACTACTTATAAAATTATGCTAAGAGTGGGAACGTGTAGAGGTCACTCAAAGAAGAAATGAAGGTTAGTCCCCTGTAACCGGAGTTCTTCAAGATGGATTCTACACATTCACACTCCCCTCCCACCTTCCTCTCTACTTCAGAGTCCTAATTAAAATCTTGGACCTAAGAAAGTAGTGGAAGGAACTGAGCTGACCAGAGGGCCATATCCCCTTTTATACTTTTTGTCCTCAGAACATTCAGGAACAATGAAAAGAAGGATTGGGGAAAGTGTGAGAGCTCTTCAGTGGGCACTGCTACAAGAAGATTTTGCTATGAGTTGTACTGCTAGTGCTTCCCAAAAGCATAAATGTGTGGAGTCCATCTTGTAGAACTGCAGTTATAGGTTAGTAACCTTCATTTTACCAGAGCAACTGCTCCAAAGTATTTGCTATAATTAAGGTTGCAAAATGGTTTTCATTGATCCTCTGTTTAAAGCTTCTCATAATATTCTGAAAATTCATTTTCTGCTAAAACTTTCCATGCTTGGTTTCTTGGCTTCCTTTTTGGGGGGTAGAAGGGGAAGAATTGAGCTAATTTTGAGCCATGTTTGATGGTATATTGTTTTGTAAACCTTTTTTTGCTGGGGTGGGGGGAACTGAGTAAACTTTTAAGTTGAAATTTTGCACATAAACCGTGATCACTGAGAGGAGTACTGTCTCTGTAGATTTCAGAACAATTGGTTTTAATTAAGTATGAGGGTTTGACATGTACATATTGTTAACATATAAGTTGTAGTGTACTTGCTTCACAAGAGATGCATTGAAAATGTGCATGCAGCTAAATAGAAACTGGTTGGAAACTTAATGCCAACTTAGGTCTGTTTCGAATTATCTTTCTTTAGAAACAAACTTGAAATCTTTTCTACGTAACAAAGTTATTCAATTAAAATTGAAGTCATAAAATGAAATGTAAGGGATTCTAGTAAGTGTAAAATAAGAATTTAAAGTTTCAGGTACTTCACCTGTCTGAGTCATTCTGCCAATTTTTGTGATTGTAGAATCACATATTTTAAATTAGATTTTTTTCTTCAGAATATGCAAAAATAGAACAATGCAGTAATTGAGAAATTTTGTTATGGTAATTTAAATATTGGCATCAGGATAAAGGCGTGCAAATAGATCTTGTAATTTCATATTTTTAGCTCTTTCTCTCTGTTTTCAGACATGATGGCATTACTAAAAACATTTTTAGATTACAGTTTTAATATACATTGAACTTATGGTCATGCTCTGCCCCTTTCTTGTTGTTGTGTAAGAATGGGAATTAAAAAAAAAAAAATAAAGTTTCTCTTCTCGGTTGCTGTGTTAAAGAGCCTCACCAATATGAGAAAATGTGTGTTTCATTCCTTTACCTCCATAGTCAAAGTAGACAAACTGGAAGGATCATCTCCTGCAAATTTCTAGATGTTTTTCATCGTAGTCATTACTGGTAATAGTAGGTATGAATTGGATCAAGTGTGATTTAAGCTGGCTGTATTTTGTTAAAGTTTCAACAGTGACATTAAGCTAACAGCACTATATACATACTATTTGTGATATGAAAAGTAATACTCTTAAGATAAAATATACAAAATGTCCTATAAAGCAGTGATTCTCAAACTTATTTAATCGGGCCACCCTTCTTTGTGTCTAGTCATTTATCATCCCCCCCCCCCCCCCCATCCCCCAAACAAGAACATATTTTGCCACCCAGCCCTGAAGGCAGAATGGAGAGCAGCAGCTGCTGGCTGGGCCATGTGAAAAGTGATATTCATGTATATCACTTTTCACAGCAGCTTTAGCACCCCATTGCCACCATTACTTCTGCGCTGCTGCTGCTGCCATTCCAAGGCTGACAGCCAGAGCCTTCACCATCTCCTGGGGAGGGATTGAAGGGGAGGGGAGAAGAGCTTGAGCCCTGGCTGCCTCCCAGTGAGGAATTGGGGCGGGGAGGGAGGAAATCCTCAGCCCAAGTGGTGGGGTTCTGACTGTCCCCAGTGTCCCCTCCTCCCATGTGTGCACAAGCCCCACCAACTCAGGGCTGACAGCTAGAGCTCTTCAAAAAAAGGAAGAGAAAAAAGCACACCACTCATACCTCCCCTGACACATTCTCACACCTCCTTGGGGAGGCCTGCCCCATAGTTTGAGAACTGCTGCTATGAAGCATATAGTATATTCAAAGACGCTAAGTTTACAGTTGGAAGATTAACTCTTTTTCCCCCTGATTTTATGTGTAACTTAGTGTTACATTTAACTAAATGTATTTGTATTTTCTGCACTACACCAGCATAGTTAAAGCTAGGGGGGAAAAAAACATTAGTGTTGTTTCTATATATAGATTATTTCAATTTTGTGAAGCTAAATAAAGCTAAATAAAGCTGTGCCTTTATAACAGTATAACTGTCCGCACAGGGGCTTTTACCAGCATAACTTTGTCAGCAAAAAAGTCACACCCTTTAGCAACATAATTAGGTCAGTAAACTTTTAAGTGCTTAAAGTGCTTTCTTACATGGAAGGTGGGAAATGTAAATCTTAAACATGGTTAGTCTTGTTTGAGGAAAAAGAAAGAGACAGGAGTCCTTGTATCCCTGAACTCATTAAAACAATTAAAGTATTGGTGACCCAGTCCAAGCAAGTTCCGTCCAGTTGTCAGTGAGAAGAAAATGCCTATATGGGCCATATGCAAATGGTGCTCTAGGCTGAAGGGAGAAATTCTAAGGGTCCATAAAGAAAATGAGATCCGTTCTGGGTTGAGCACATAGTTCTTCCTAGAGTCCAATGCTAACTTCTGCTATGGAGAGAGGACTATCATCTCACTTCCCTATGAAGGACTAAGACAATGCTATGACATTATATTTGTGTATGCAACAAAAAGTATTCTTGACTTGGAAAAATCAAATATTCTGTCAGACTTTGAAATCACGCACAGTGTCTAGCGCAGGGGTCGGCAACCTGTGGCATGCGTGCCAAACACAGCACGTGAGCCAATTTTGAGCGGCATACAGCCGCCTGCCACAGTCCTGGTCTTCAGCCCCCCCCCACCCCCCTCCACTGCTCTCCCTTGCGGAGGCAGGAGGCAGAAGCTTGGTTCTGTGACAGCCAAGCTTCCCCCCTCTCCTGCTGCTTCTCCCAGTGTGGTGCTTTCCTGCCCCGCCCCCTCTCCTTCCCTGTGCCAATCAGCTGCTGGCTCTAGCAAGGGGGAAGGGTAAGTGTGCACACAGCTCCGTAGAGGAGGCAGAGAGAGGTAGGGAAGGAGCTTTGGGGAAGGGGGTGGAACAGGGCATATTCCTTCCAGCCCCTTGCCATGAGCTGCTCTAGGGCAGGGGGCTGGGAGCACCCCTACGAGCCGAACACCCCAGCCTTCTGCCCTGACCCTCCCCACCCATTCAGTTTTCTGCCCTGCAGCCCCTATACCCCCAGCCCTCTGCCCTGACCCTTGAACCGCCTCACACACACAGCCTTCTGCCCTACACCCCCCAGCCCTCTGCCCTGACCCCCCCCACACTCAGCTTTCTGCCCTGCAGCCCCCATACCCCCCAGCCCTCTGCTCTGCACCCTCCACACACTCAGCCTGCTGCCCTCTGCCATGACCTCTGAAACCCCCCCACCCAAGTGTGGGGTCCTGGCTGCAGGCCCTGCTCAACCCGCTGCTGACCTAGGTGAACAGAACCCTAGGCTGGCGGCGAAAGATCAGCACTTTAAGAAGAAGCATTATAATTAAATTAAACATTTTGAAAACCTTGTTTACTTTACATACAATAGTTTAGTTATGTAATATAGATTTATAGAAAGAGACGTTCTAAAACCCTTAAAAAGTATTACTGGCACGCAAAACCTTAAATTAGAGTGAATAAATGAAGACTCGGCACACTGCTTCTGAAAGGTTGCCGACCCTTGGTTTAGCCACTTGGCGCTGTCGGGGACTCTAACCCAGACGGCAAAGTTCGTTGTCTGACTGCGAGAAAGACAGGCAACACCAGCAAGGTCTGATCAAAAGCTCTTTATTGACAAGTGCACGCATCAATAGAGAGCAGCTCGTCTCCAGAGAGAACCAGCCCCCCCTTTACATCTTAGTATAAGCCTATATAGACAGTTCCATCGCGTCATAAATTATTCACTTGAGCAACCCACCCCCTTCATTTAACAACTAGAAACTAGACACCTTAGGCATGTATGTATACTAAAAGTTAGAAATGTAGGGGAGTTAAAAACAAACAAAGAACAAAACCAGGGAGTGAAAACGAGGAGACTGGGAAGCTAGAGTTCTTATCAGTTCCTCAAAGGGGCTGCTCCTAACACAGCACATCTGGCACTATGCCAGGAATGCAACTTCTCTCTTATCTCACTTTTTCCCAGCGCTTTGTGAGACATGCTGCTTTTTCAGCATTTTCCACTCAGGAATTACCCAAAAATCTCTGTTAGCCTGACTTTGGTCAGGTTGGCATACCTGGTTTTGTCTGCTATATCTTTATTCAGACCTAACAGCGCCATTGTCTCACAGCAATCCAACATCCATGAACTATGGATTGAAGGGGAAAGAGGCAGAAGACTACTCACAAGCATTAAAAACGTAGGATGAAACATACTACTTTCTTAAATAATTGTAGGTCCTGTAGGATCTAAAATAAAATTACAAAAATTCCCATAACAACATCTCTGTATTGCCACCTCAAATGTTTTTTTAAAAATATGAATCAGGCCCTCAACTATCATAATTGGCTTAAAATGAGATTTTAAAAGTGGGGTTCTTTTATTTGCCTTCTGGGTTCAGTCTTGAAAATGTAATAGGGGTAAAATTTTTAAGCTTTTCTGTGCAACCATGAATGGGTAGGAGCTTACTTTCCAAAAAACAAATCCCACATTTGTGACCACCAGCTTAATGTTTCCAATTTTGCATGATTTTATGATGGGGGACATTGTGTACCAGATAAATCAGATTGTTGTGAATTTGCTCTGGCCCCAATCCCACTGGTACCTTCCCTCCATACATGGGCAAACAGCTCCTTGTTGCTAAGATTAATTTTGGTTCATGAGGATTTAAAGGTGAATCCTGTGACAATTCCTTCCCCATCTGTTCCTGTTTTATTGCTTCTGACTACATTGCATTTTTATGGGCATAAAGCAAAAGGATTAGTGGCAAATAAAATTAATTATTTTTTTTAAAAAAGTTACTACAATCCACTTGCCTCAATCATTGTGTCTTGGTCACAGATTAAAGTAAAGAAAAACTGTTTATGTGGTCCTATTACAAAAACCTGCAAAAAGAAAAGTTAGGAAATTTTTGCTTTGGACATGCCAGGAGGTAGATAACAAACTTCTTGGGTAATTTCACCCTTGAAAAACAAATCTTTATAAAAGTTTGATGAGGTAACCTTGTTAAAATAATATTGAATGAATTTGCCAAGTAATTCAAAATTTAAAGGTTTTAGTACCTATTTGAATTTAAGAGCTCCTTTATTACTATTAGCAATCAGAATTTTACTTTTTACGGTGTTTCACAGTTTAGCATTTCACTTTATCTGTTATTTCTTATTTTACCTTCACATCCCCCACAAGGTGCCTGACAGCAGGATGTGCTGAGTTTTCTAGATGCCTATCAGTCAGTGTTTCCAACTTCCCTTCTGCTTGATCTTATTCCTGGCCAGTAGGTTATGATCTTGCTTTATCAGGTTCAGTCAATACTGGCTACTGAGGTCCCTGTATGGGCCACCAGTGTTTCCCCACAAAGGTTTAAATTTACTTCGTAATGTAAAGAGATGTCAGATCAGTCAGCTTGGTTGAATTTTATTAGTCTATTAGACTGGACAGTGAGTAACAGATACATTACCACAATTTGTCAGAACCTGTTTTTGCAACCGATGACTATTAGCTTGCACTGTTTTTGTTCAGAATTGGCTTAGGAATTGACATTCTTGTAGCCCACCTATTTACAATTTTGTTCTCTGTATGGGAAAAGAGGAAATAACATCTTATTTTTACCTATAAATTTCCAGTATATTTAAATATTTACGGAAAAGAGATAAACATATTAAATTCTAATCTAAGCATATGTTTCTTGTTGTTAATGCATCACTAAAAATAATATATTTTGCTTAACAGTTCTTGTAAATTGTCAGATCTTTTCTAGTAGTTCTTAGCAAACTATTTTCCTTCCTCTTAGCATGATTCTCAAAGCACTGTGGGAGTTTGAATCATAGACAAGCTATAGGTTTCAAAGGTCGACAAGGCAATGGCCAGTAGGTCTCTCCAGGTGACTCAGAATGGAGTTTCCCAGTTAGCAGCAATCACCGCAGCCTGCCTCCCTCGTGTCAAAGGAGAACTCCACCAGCAAGCAGCACAGCTACCCAAATTGTAAACCTATTAGCAAAAAGGGAAGGAGAAACCAACACTGTAGAGCACACTCAGCAGTTGGTTTCTGTCCTTCCACTTTCCTTGGAGTTTAGAGGAGATTAATACCAGTTACCCATTCAGCCTTACACTAACCAACTTCATGTGACAGACCATTCCATTATACAGACTACCTAAAATTCTTCACTTTTTGACTCAGCTCCCTGTTTTTCATCAAATACCAAAAATGAAGAAAAAAGTTACACTGTTATACCAATAAAAACTCCCTTTGATACGGGAGACCGGGGTTCAAATCCCGGTTGGTACCCATCTTTCCAGTAGGGGTCCTTGGGCAAAAGACCCCCTAATGCTTCACCTGCCTACCTCAAAAAATATGAGAGTGACACGAACTAGGAGAGTCATGCCGGCTTGGACGTCGCCCGGATTAACAAGGTCCACGTCAGATGCTGAGGAACCAGGACAATCTGATGATAAGTCGGCTACTGGAACAAACCATTCATGGACGAGACAAGAGAACCTGGAATTGATGGAATGCTACTACAACAGTAGACCTAATGAGAGGGGATATATGAAACGTATGAGGGGACTATGGATGGACGATTGCTTTTGGGGGGCTTGAGTTACGCTGACTGATCCCATAAGAGGAATGATACCAGGGCTGACTCCATCAGGGATAGCTGGGGTGCCTTGAAGTCGGTGCAAGACGGGCCTTAACACGGAAATGAAGGTTTTGGGGTCCCAGGGGTGAGGGCACCTTTGGCACATGGGGATTATGGAGGCGTCTCCCTACGACGTCACTTAGGCGGGAGCCTTCGCGGAAAACATGGGGTTTCTTAGAAGGCCGCAGTGGAGATGTTAGATGCAACACCTGGAATTGGGGTTTCGTGGCACGTAAGGTTAGGAGACCCTGGAGAAATGAGGGGTTTGGGCCCACAGGGCGCTATAGAGAAAGTACACCAATTAGATAAGTGCCGGTGTTTTTTGTTCTGCGGTCCCTACAGAGATTAGCCAACCATCCCATAGGTGTAAGGACCCTGGAACTCTGGTGTTTTGGGGCGCCCTGGTGCTACGGCAGCGTCTTCTGGATATGTGACAAGGGTGGCGAACCCAGGAAGCATATACATGGCAGAGCCCCATGAAGATAGAGCGTATTGTATGGCGCGAGCCACTGCTGTAGGCAGCCTTGAAAACCAAGTTCTAGCTGAGAGAGAGACATGCGCGACAACAAAGGTAAGGGGCTACTGCTGGAATAGGAAGCGAGTAATTGTGGTGGGGCCCCTAGGAGGAAGAGAGAAAATAGTTCGGATAAAAGGAAGGCTTCACTGACAGCCCATTGGGCAAAGTGGCTGGCACCAAGGACCTGAAGAAAGCACACGCCATCTCCCAGAACAGGAACAGTCACCGATCACAGTAGAAAGACATCTCGTCAGCGGGTCAAGAACAGGAGTTGAAGAGCTGGACAGCATCGCTGGCCGAGACCATGACCACACCTACGGTTTAAGAACTAACAGCAGTGCAGAAACGCCTAGCACACATGATGAAAGCCAACAGAGCTGGCAGCACAGCAGGCTCCCAAATGGCTAGCCAAGAAGGACAGGTGGCTGATCATGAAAGACCCCTGCAAAGGAACAGAACCGTCCAACTACCGGCAAAGGATGATACCTGCCATCCCACATGGAAAGTCTATCAGTCATCATAGACTCGCCAACCACAGGACATATGGCCAGACATGAGCACAGCCTCAAAAGGGCATTGGGAAACAACACAAAGGCTCAAAAACACGCAGTTGCTCATCGAGATAGAGCATCCGCCGCAAAGACTTCAAGGTTAGAACAGACCATCTGAGCACAGTGGATGACTTAGGTAAGCACGAACTCATGCTAACACATTGGATCTGTTGAATGTCTGGCGCTATGCATCAAAGTCAGCAGGAGACACTAAGGACCTTCCTTAAGAACTCAATGGGACTATGAGACTAAATTTACTGGGAGTACTCAAGGCAGCATTGCACAATGGGCCATCCAGTGCGGCAATAGTACCAAGGTGATCACTTCAACATGTCCCCGCTGCTGTTCTGCATAGGCTTAAAAACCCTTCACTCAGATAAACAATAGGACTGGATACGGTTACAGATTCAAAGGACGTGGTACCATCAGCACCTCCTCTACAATGGAACATCAACAAGCTGTATGTTAAAAATGAACGGAGAATCGACTTGCTCAATTCACTACACACATTGACGGGGATCAAAATGTGAGGATAATTGGGATGTCATTGGACTGGAGAAGTGTGCCGTTGGGATGGTAGTGCTAGAAGAGGGAAGGTTAGCTCAAGTGGTGTCAGATGGGGGTGGAACTACCACCGGGCCACATAGGCGACATGATCCGGACCAACTAACATCGTAAAAAGCCAGCTTGGCTCAGCACAGCTCTTGCCTTGCGCCTCGACACGCACGTGGGATTAATAACATTCAAAGTATGGAAACACATAGGGAGAAAGCAGGAGCCATGAGGCGAACAGACAGCACCATCAAGGACAGGTATCACCAGGAACAAGGGATAGAGCAGTTCCTGAAGAGCCGTGGTGGGGAAAACAAGATCCCCGCGATGCGCCATCCAAAACAGATAATGAGGCGGACCAAAAACACTGCCGGGTTGCATAACAAAGATACCGACTGTCGTACTAAATAGGTAATGTGAGGAAGCTTGCCAAAGCGGAGACATGGAAGCCAGAGGCATCACCAGATGACCAGACCAGAAGGTTGACGAACTATGAGGCTGAAAGACTCCGCAGGAAATATAAAGAGAAAGAGTGCCCGCCCACATCCGACAACGTTTTCCTGATCGGTTCTCCCTCTCTTCTTTTCTCTCTCCTCTGTTCTCCTTATTTCCGTTACTCCTTATGGCTTTCTCGCCTGTTCCTTTCTCCCAAATGGCTGTCACGGAGGTTGTTTCCTTTCCTTCTCCTCCCACCACCAAGTCCCACCACGCCAACTAAGACTCTGGTCTGTAAAATACTTACTGATAGCTTCATGGAATAGAATACTGGCGCTCGGCGGCTTCTGGTGATGCGCCTCAAAGGCCACTGGTCCTGGATGAAACCCGAACTTCCAGGAGTCATCAGACGTAAGAATGGCCGCCCAATAGATGAGCTACTCGAGAGAATAGCCTGAGGCAGCACAGACAACCCTGGGAGGTAAACCAAGCAAGAGTAGGCTTGCCATGGCCCAGAACAGACAAGACCTCACTGGCTGGATGTACCATCGACAGATAGCTGGGTAGGGGTGGCTGTTGACGATTGGAAAGTGCGGTCGTCTTCAGTGGGCTGAAAAGTTGTTGTGGACAAAAGACAGCACTGAGTGCACCTGATCATACTTGCAGCACAGAAACAGTTGTTCACTTGAGCACTCAATCCCCATTGAAGTCAGTTGTAATCCTTACCTCATTACTACGACATTTAAGTAGAGAGGACTCTCTAACGGTGGAAGACTTGTGCCAGAGATGTGTCCTTCAGAGACAGTCCACACACAGATAGATCTGGCAGAGATCGTAAGATGCAGGCAGTGTATCTTTTCCTGATCTTTTTATACAACACCAAAAAAAGTGTTTCCCTTTATACCCTAGACAGAATCTTTGGACTTTTAAAAATCAAAAAGTAGCCAGATGAAATCTGGGAAGAAGAGAGAGGGAGAATTTAAAGCTAAAACAAACTAGAAAAAGCAGTCAGTACAAACGTAGACATAGATATTTGGGAACCAAAAAAAAAAATTTTTATTTCACCCAAAGGATTCCATGTGAAAAAACACATGACCACCCAATAACGCAACCTTCCGACCCACACCACCACCCCAAGAGGAGACCAAAAACTCCCCACCTCCCACATCATCCTTTCCAGAGCCACCGTGCAAGTCCCACCAATAACTTCTTTCTTCTTCTTAGGAATCTCTCTTATTTTTTAATGGCTAAGGTACAATCTCTCTCATTCCAGCCATCCACCATAGGTATAAACTGAACGGCAAACATGATTTGGAACCAATATGCGCTCTCTTTAATGCGATGCTTGAGTGTTTGCTGTTGCTTAAACCCATCTGCACAAGCGCCATGGGCTGCCTTCTCATTCTGTACTTCCCCCCCTCCAAGACCAGACGGGAGAATTCCAGCCCATGAATGTTGTTGGAGAAATATGCCAGGGTCTAAGAACTGGACTTGTGGGGTGGCCACTTGTATAATGGTCTTCCAGAGCAGACAGACAGCAGGTATTGGCCAAGATTGCCAGACCAGACATCGTGGTAAGATAGAGGTTTGTTCATGACCATTACAAACACGCGGCGGTGATTTAAAGAAAAAATAAGCAGTGCGAAGATGACCAGCAACATGAATGAAGACAAGAGATAACTGAAAGCTGTGAGAAGTACCAGGGTCTGAAAGAGGAACTAGAGAGGATGGTGGATAAGTGAAGCCAAAGTGGTCCGAGGTGTGGTAGGACGCACTTGGGGCTGTGACTCCTAAGCGGGTGAGTGGCTCCAACAGATCCAAAGGACAAATCAGAGCTCTCTGTCCGAAAGAAGTGCAATGCTAGGAACAAGCATAAGAAGTACTGACGCGTAGAACCTCAAATCTGGCGCCAGGCTGCTGGGTAGAGGAAACGCAAGGTTTGAGGAAGCACACGTAAACGACCATTATGGAGGGTAGAAGACGGGAATCTTCATCACTAATTACGTATATACACATATATCCATTCACACGATCATCATACAGTTTGTATCAGTTCATTATAGTACCAGCCTAGAAGTCTGCTTGTGGCAGAACTACCTGCCAGGGTACGCCTGCACCGCAGTGGAGCCGGTCCAGGTTAGGTGCACTGATGCTCTCTGGGAGGCTGGCAGCAGAATTCCGATAGCCTCAATACGCCTCCTCAGTTTCAGAGTCGGTTTTATATGGACGGCTTTCTTCCTATGTAGTTCATTGAGCGAGTTATTGTTCATTCCTGCTGTTGCCAGATTATCAGGAGGTTGCTGGCTTTACCCCCTGCTAAGTCGATGTTCTGTTAGGTTGCTGGGGTGGATCCCAGTTCGCCCTCCGGGGGAGCCTGGTTGACCTCTCCACTTAACACCTTCTTCTGGGAACCCACTGAATTTTCAGGCTGGTAATCCTTATACCCATTCATTCATATTTAAAGCTGAGGCCTCGGACTCTCAGATACACTGCTTTTAATCGTATTCCATTTATTTCACGTCGCTCTCTTACCTTTGGGGTTGAGAACTCTTGTTTTTAAAACAATATAGAACGCAAGAACATAGTGAGATAGGACAATGATTTCAGAGAATGGACGGTTCTATTTGTAGTGATTAATCAAATGTATTTACATTAGTAGAAGCGGCACTTAAGTACATTTAACCTTACACAAGGTTTTGAATACATAAGTTTGTCGTGTTGGTACAGCTTACACACTAGTACACAGCTGGTGTTGCACGGTTAAGCTAAATCTGGCATATCACATTTATTTCTAATATAAACCTTTAGTTATAAAGTATTAATTAACATTAAATCATTTCTAACAATAAATCATTTTTCATATAAACCATGTCTAATATAAACCTTCTTTAGTATCCCTACAACACAACTTCGAAATCCTTAAAGTCAAGCAGTATTTTTTTGGTATTGTTTCTTCTAACTTTTGTCATATCACATTAACACTGGAAAATAATTGCAATACACTATTTTGGCAGTTGCTGAACTCCTCAACTTCATTTCATTGTTTAATTGTCTAGAAAAGCAGTTTTCTTCATATTCTGAATGAACACTGTCCCTTAAATAAGGAATTATAAAGAATCATCAATTTTGGTTAATTAGTGCTCTGCATCTGGGCTTCAAAAATATAACTAGCAGCTAATATGTGAAACTATATGCCACAATAATTAAAATTACAGTACTGAAAATAAGTGGTGATGAGTTTTATACTGACTCTTCTAGGTTGTCCTAATCTAAAATTAAGTTTTCTTTAAAATCACTAATTTCTGGTATGCAGGTGTTTGAGAGCCTAACGCTCATTTGCATCGAAAATGTTCATGCTCATGTCGGACAGTAATGTAAAGATCTGTAGAGGACAACATAGTTTAAATTCCTTTCCAGATAATCATGGAATTGTGTTTAATTTCACTGAGAGATTCACAAAAGTTATGGTTATCAGCAGTGTTGGCGATGTGTATATTTTTAATGGTGAAACATGTTTATCTCACAGGCTGTAAAGGACAGCACAGAGGTGGAAATAGTGGATCAGAAGATGAGAAAAAGGGTAGACCCAGAAAAATGGCCAATTCCTGGTCCACCTTCACGGAATCAGCCACAAACTGACTTCTCTCAGCTCATCAACTGCCCAGAATTTATACCAGGAAAAGCTTTTTGTTCACATACTGGTAAAGAATTTCTTTCATAGAAACACAAAATTTTAGGATTGAAATTGCTGTCTAGTCCAACAAGTCTGCATTTTATTTTTCATGAATATTTGATTTCTTAGTAGGAATAGCAAGTATAAAATTCAGCTCTGCTAGTTGGAATGGAATGCAAGGCTGGCAGTTAGAAAGGCAGTGTGCCAGACGACAGTAAACTTGTGGTTAAGGTTGCAGTTTGGTCTTTTAATCCAACGTGTTTTTCCAAGAGATGTGCATGTTCTGTAAGATTGCCTTCTCTTTGGTAAATGGAAAGATGTGGAGAATCAACGCAGCTTCAGATTTAAAACTGAATTTCTTTGTCATATTTTAACTCTATTAAAACATATATTTCCCCAAAGGAGCCAGCTATAATATATCCCTATCCATAGGACTACATCTCTAGTATATGACTGATAACATCAAACTGATTTCAGAATAATTCATAGATTCTAAGGCCAAAATTGGGCCATTGTGATCATCTAGTCTGATCTCCTGTATAGCACAGGATATGGAACTTCCCCAAAATAATTCCTAGAGCATATCTTTTAGAAAAACATCTAATGTTGATGTGAAAATTGTCAGGGACGGAGAGTCCCCACACCCCTGACCGTATTGTTTCAATGATTAATTACTGTCGCGGTTAAAAATTTTACTGCTTAT
This sequence comes from Chelonoidis abingdonii, assembly GCF_003597395.2. Lineage (NCBI taxonomy): Eukaryota > Metazoa > Chordata > Testudines > Testudinidae > Chelonoidis > Chelonoidis abingdonii. The sequence goes on from NC_133773.1 coordinate 46,773,194, forward strand.
TTCCAGTCTGAATTTGTCTACCTTGGACTTCCAGCCATTGAGTTGTGTTATACTTTTCTCTGCTAGATTGAAGGAGCCCATTATTAAATATCCCCTCCCCCAAACTCCAGTGTAAGTACTTAGACTGTAATCAAGTCATCCATTAACCTTCCCTCTCAAGATAAATAGGTTGAGCTTTTTGAGTCTGTCACTATGACCCGTTTTCTAATCCTTTGTTCATTCTGTGGCTCTTCTCTGAACCCTATCAACATCCTTCTTGAATTGTTGTCACAAGAACTGCACACAATATTCTAGCAGTGCTCGAACCAGTGCCAAATACAGAGCACTGAATTTGTCACTAATCATGCTGTTTGTTTTATGGATAACTTCCATCTCTCAGGCAGTCAGTGGCACTTTTAATTTATGCTGGAATCACCAATGCAAACTGCTCTTTAAAATACAGAATAGCAAGTAATTGAGTCTTTTTTTTTTTTAATTTATTCTGATCAATGTCATATTTAAACCTTAATTAGAAATAGGAATTATAGCAACAATGAAAGTAAAATCTTTTAACACAATAAAAAAAGAAAATCTTGAATACACAACTAATTTACAATTTTAGAGTCGGCACCAAGCTCTCCAAGAATGGGAAGCCCAAAGAAAAGCACTGAAACAAGTAACCTTCAAACAATGTCTAAAGGATTGTCTACAAGCTTGCCAGATCTGGACTCTGAGCCTTGGATAGAAGTGAAAAAGAGGCATCGTCCATCCCTAATCAAACTAAAGGTACTGTTAGCTATCTTGATAAAACGTTAAAACAGCTCCCCCCTAAAATATTCGTGTGCATATTTTCTGAAATACAACAGTATACCACTGCTATGTAGTGAGAGGGAGTGCTGATACCTTCACATAAACCTAATTAACACTCTCTTGCAGTCTGTATGAGCAGAATGAACTAAATTTGCTCCAATCATAAAACTGTCCGTTATATTGAACAAAAAACTGTTCATATTATAGTGGATCACCTCACTTGATATTACAGTATACATAATATATATGTAATAATTTATCCTAATTTGGAATCTTAAGAGTATTTAAAGATCTGCTCCAAGTAGAAGGGAAGACAACTCTTAATTTTGGAAAATGAACTGGGCCTTAAAATAGGGCCCACATGCAGTGGCCCAGCTGGAGGTGTTTAGGTTCTGTTGAGAAATTATACGGCTTACAGTGTGAGAGAGAATTTAGTGAAAAGTTGGTGTCAGAATTCTCTATGGACTTTAGCACTGTGATTTTTGTCTTTGTACTAAGCTTAAGAAACCCTTGCAAGTCAACAGAAATTAGGCGGCTAACGGCCATTTGTGCCTTTGAAAATGCCTGTCAGAATGTTCCTCTTAAGATTCGTTGTTTTTATCCATTGAGACGATCTGGTCAGTATCCATTAAAAGAAGTGATAGAATAACCAAGTAATTTGTTTCCCAAAGAATATGTCATGTTGTCTTTCTTCATTCAGGAATCTGTGCATACTCTAGAGCACACACCAAGTCAGCAACAGCAGGCCCCACCTTCACAGGAACAAGAACAAGAAGAGCTTGATTTTTTGTTTGATGAGGAGATGGAACAAATAGAAGGTCGCAAAAATACATTTACTGATTGGTCAGACAATGATTCAGATTATGAAATTGATGACCATGATGTAAATAAAATTTTGATTGTAACACAGACACCACCTTCTATGAGAAAACATCCTGGTGGAGATCGCACTGGCAACCATGTGTCTCGTGCAAAAATTACATCAGAACTTGCTAAAGCTATTAATGATGGTTTATACTATTATGAACAGGATTTGTGGATGGAGCAGGGTGAAAATGATTCTACAGCCCTAAAGGTAATTTTTTCTATCATACAACTTAAACAGATGTTTGACCAAACAAGCCTAAAATTGACTGTTACTACTGCTACTTATACTATCAGAAATCTAATTGTGTGGAAGAAAATAGAAAATAATTATCATATGTATACCTATAGTATGTGTTGTAATTATTTTGTTTAGTTTTAACTTCTGATTGCAATTTAATTACTTGCAAATGGCTGCATATCATCTATCATGCTTTCTGTTATAGACTCTAGGTGTAGCGGAGGTTGCTAAATTCAAGATAAATGTCTCTCTTCACCCTCCAACTTAGATCTGAGCCAGTAAAGGAATAGTTAGTTTTAAGCAATAGGGTATTTTAGGCTGGTGGGGTAGTAGCTGAATGCTAAGAGTATACAATAGATCATTTAGACTTTACATGTGCTCAAACAGCTTGTATTTAATAACATTTTTAAATGTATTCATAGAAAAGACAAATTGATTTCTCTGTTTTGGGGGCAGAGTAGAGTATGAGGGAATGAAACTGAAGTCATTGCACTGTAAATTTTATCTTCAGTTTTTTTTAATCATCTATAAAGTTAGGTGTCATGAAAGTGGAAGTAAATGCCAGATTTAATACCCACAACCTCATTTTAATATACATTTCTATTTCCTTTGCCCATCTGTGGGTCCACAAACAGCAGTCAACCTGCAGAAGTTTAGTACATACTATAATATGGAATACTACTAAGGTGACTTGTGTCCAGAGTGAAAGTAAGCCGGTATGGTGTACCGGCAAGAGCCAGTATGTCGTGCCCGACTGGACCGGCTTCTCCAGCAGTGATTTAAAGGGCCCAGAGTTCCAGCTGCTGCGGGGAGCTTTGGGACCTTTAAATCACCACCAGAGCTCCAGCAGCCGAGCTCAGGTGGGGATTTAAAGGTCCCGGGGTTCCCCCACAGCGGCTGGAGCCTCTGGCCCTTTAAATCGCTGCTGGAGTCATGCTGCCACTACCCCAGTGGTGGCAGGGCTCCGGCGGTGCTTTGAAGGGCCCGGGGCTCGCTGCAGTGGCAGGAGCACTGGACCCCTTAAATGCCCAGCCAGGCCTGGCTGCCAGAGCCCCGGGATCCGGCAGGGATTTAAAGGGCCTGGGGCTCCCTGCAGCAGCCGGAGCCCTGGGCCCTTTAAATCACTGCTGGAGCCCTGCCACAGCTACCGCTGCCCTAGCCCAAATCTTGCTGCCCTGGGGTAGCAGTGGCAGGGCTCCTGCAGTGACTTAAAGGGCCCCCAGCCGCCTCTGCAGCCAATAACTCCGGGGTGATTTAAAGGTCATGGGGCTCCTAGTCACAGCTGGAGCCCTAGGGCCTTTAAATCTTGAAAGGCCCCATCTCTTTCCATTGAGGCCACATCTCTTCCAGTTAACCAATGGATTTTTAAACACACTGGTGGTCTTACACCAAGTAGCTAGCCAGTGAATGTGGCAGGAAGCTAGCTGAGCTGCTGGCACCTCAGGAACTCAGATTTCTCCACTCCTGCCCTGTCACATGTTTCCCCCTAATCAGTCATTCCAAGGAACCCCCTCTTTGTGAGTTAGTTCTCCCAGTTCCTTGTCAGATCCACCTCTGACGTTGGGCAGTGCTGTGAGTGGCAAACTGAGCTAGATTACCATCGTATTTAGGATAGTGTTTGTGCTTCTGTCTTCTCCCATCCATGGTGAGCACTGGATTGAGCCAAATCATGGTGGCAGGACCCTATTTCAGTATGGGGCAAGGAAAGAGGACAAAAGAATGAGAGCTACTAAAGAAAAGGGGAAATAGATACAAGGACGGGAAATAAAGAATATAGGTGAAAGCAAGGAATAGATAAAGATAGAAAATGCAGGGTGTCTGTAGACTGTAGAGTAAATTGCAAGAGTACAGTAGAAAGAAAATGTTTTCTCCCGCCCCATTCTTTTAATTGTTGGTCAAGATTTTCAACGGTGCTTAGTGATTATTTTTTGTGTGCATTGATTTTTGGGTTCCCAACTTGAGATGCTTCAAAGAGGCCTCATTTTTCAGAAAGTATTTAGCAGAAAGGAGGAACTGGATAAATTTTTGGTGGTTAAGTCCATAAATTACTATTAGCCAGGATGGGTAAGGAATGGTGTCCCTAACCTCTGTTTGTCAGAGGATGGAGATGGATGGCAGGAGAGAGATCACTTGATCATTGCCTGTTAGATTCACTCCCTCTGGGATACGTGGCATTGGCCACTGTCGGTAGACAGATACTGGGCTAGATGGACCTTTGGTCTGACCCAGTACGGCCGTTCTTATGTTCTTATCTACTCTCTGAAAAAACAGGCATCTTTAAGGAATTTCAGGTTGGGCATCCAAAGTTATTAGTTACTCTTGAAATTTTGTTTTTAATGTTGAAATGGGGAGAGATGGGAGTTTCAGCTGAGGACTCTCTCGTTGTCCCCCGTCTCCCTATCCCACCCCCCCGCCAGAATCTTCCTGTGCCCACCTTACTATAGAGGAAAGATGGTTTGGCACAGGACAGAAACTGGGGAAAATGGGGGTTCTGTTCCTCCTTTATAAAATAGAGTAACTTTTTCTAGTTTCATGACTTTGGTCATTGCAAACAATACTAAGGGGCGCACACTTTGCTTCTATAAGCCAAGCTCATTGCACATGTCCAGAGTCGTCTTCACAAGCTTGCTGTGTGCAACCTACCAAATTCAACAGGAAAGGACTGTGGTTGTGCCGGATCAATTGTGAATTAATTCTGCTTGACATGTTGCATGCTGGTGCAACTCAATTCTCTGAACTTGTCATGTTTTAGATTGATACACAATTGTCACTTTTTTGTAATTGTGAAATTTTCTCTTCAAATTCAGCAAGAGGTTGAAAACTTTAAGAAACTGAATCTCATCAGTAAAGAAGAGTTTGACAGTCTTACACCTGAGCCAAACCAGGAAGTTCTTCCATGGTCTTTAAGGTCACAACAAGGTAATATAATTGTACTTCCTTTATTTTTGTTACTTGTATTATTCTCACAACTAAGAACTCCAGTCATGGACCAGGACTTCGTTGTACTAGGTGTGTACCACCCCAGAACAAAAAGACAGTCCCTGCCCCTAAGTGCTTATAACCTAAATACAAAACAAGTGATAGCAAATGGGTACAGATAGGGAAGTAAAAGGAAACAATGAGACAGTACTGGTCAGCATGATAAGCAATGGTCTCAGCACATCAGCAGCCTAACTGTTGTAAAATTTTTTGTAGTCATCATAGCACGGTAGAGTTTACAGGAGAGTTTGAAAGGAGGATGAAGAGTTAATTTTGTCAGCGTTTAAAGGAAGCTTCTCCCAGGCATGAGGAGCACATGAGGAAGCCCAAAGATGCTTGTTTGAAAATTTAACAAGTGCGCAATGAAGGCTGACAACATGGGCTGATTGAAGATGGAAGTTGGCTTTTTTTTATACTAAAGGAAAGAGAGAGAGGGTGGGGATAGATCATGACGGACCTTGAAGTTAGACAGGTAACTAGTTTAATGTGATAGAGAAGAGGGAGCCAGTGAAGGGATGCAAAGAGAACAGGAGGGATAAAAATGAGTGGGTTTTTTTAAATTTTGTTACTTAAATTCTAATAAGCTTTCCTTTTTAAAAGTAAACCTGTTTAAAATAAAATCTGAATTTGATACAAACTACATTAAGGCCTAAACTACTTATAATCTCTTAAAATATATTTTAGAAAGTCAGGCTTTATAAATGTGGCATAGGAGGTCACGTACTAGATTAAGGGCTTTAATTTAATAAAAAAAAATTGTTCTCTTTTGTTAATGCAGTTTGACACAAATCTTGAGCAAAAAGTTATCTAGTAAATAAGCAATATATCATTCACCATTTTCTAATATACTAAAAATGTGTACAGTTAAGAAGAATCTGAAAATATGCTTAAATAAATGTATGTGGTTATGCTATCCACTTGAGTTAGAAAAAAGTTGTACCAAATCTAGTATAAAGGCTCTATTTAGTTGTAAATCAACATGTTTTAATGGTTATGTAACCAGTGAGAATGCACCTTTCTTTAGAAAATAATTGAAATAACAATGGAAAAGTTGTTTAAAATCTGATGTAAAGTGAAGCTTTCTACTTGGTGATTTAAATCGTTATTGAAATCAGCAATTTATATCTCCTTGATTTTAAATCAATCCATCCTGCAAGAGAAAGATGGCATGGTCAAACCCATTCAGAATGCTTCTGTAAAGAACATTACCAGCAGGGCAAGATGACATTTGTAAAAGCCAGAGAAAAGGATGTTGTGTAATTGAAACGTAAAATGATGAGAGCCTGGAGGAGATATTTAACTGTGTGGTGGATAGGAAAGGCCATATCTGAGAAATGCAAAAAAAAAAAAAAAAAAAAAAAAAAAAAAAAAAAAAAAAGAAATCAGCAAGATTTAGTCATAGCCTGGATGTGAGGCCCTAGAGAGAGATCCAAGTCAAAGATGGCACCCAGGTTATACACCTCAGTCAGAGTAGAGTGGTGGTGGTGTCAGTGATCGAGAAAGGAGGTCGGGCAGGGGGACAGCTTAGCGGGAGGAAGAGTAAGAACTCTGTTTTAGCCATGTTGAGCTTGAGCTCACAGCTAGACATCCTCAAAAAGATGTCAGAGAGACAGGCTGAGATTTAGTTTGGACAGCAGGAATCCAGACTGGAGTACAGATAGATCTCTGAATCATCTGTGATGTAGCTGAATTTGTTTCTGGATGAGAGAAACAAAGGTGTAGAGGGAGAAGAGTAAGGAACCAAGGACAGAGCTCTGTAGGGCACCCATTTAAACACCCGTTTAAGAAATCCTGCATTAAAGAAACTTCATGTGATTTAATTTTGATTCTGACTATAGTCTGTTTTTTTGTTGGTTGGCTGGTTTGTTTTTAACCAAAGCTCTATCTAAAAGATATTTTTGTTAGCCTGTACTGCATTAGAGCATACTATATGTTGATACAGGAAAATAAATGAATGTGCATCAGCATCAGTACACATAAGCAGGAATTTCAGTTATTTCACTACTACTACAGACCAACAGAAAGTGTTCTGTGATGCAACATGCTATTGCAATATGCAAAGCAAAAGCTATTGTTGAAGTGAGACATTATGGTCACTAGGATATAGACTTTAAGGAAAAAATAAATATTTTTCAATCCAGATATATTTTTCTACTTGATACAGACATCATTTAAAATTTGGATTTGTCATATCACTGTATTTGGCTTTATCATATTGCTATACAGTACATCAAAGAGTTAAACTTACCAGGCTGTTTCCTATCTTGTGTAGGAAATATAGAGGCTTGCGATAACCATTTGAAAGCAGTTTAATTTTATTAGTTGGAGGTTAGGTCCATTAATAAGTATTAGCCAAGATGGTCAGGGATGCAACCCTGGATGCTCCAGGTGTCCCTTGCCTCTGATTGCCAGAAGCTGGGAGTGGATAATGGGAGGGATCACTCAATGATTTGCCTGTTCTGTTCATTCACTCTGAGTACTCCTAAGGGAATTCTGCACCAAAACCTTTAAAATTCTGTATACAATACTTTAAAATTCTTCATATTTTCTTCGTCAAAATAACACAGTATAATCATGCCTGTTGCAATTATTTTGGTAATTTATTTAAACTACAATATAGAAAAATATACAATATAGGAAACAAGGATGGGTGGGGGAAGGAGCATGCTCAGCATGCTACACTCTTGCCATCCCCAGCTGAAGATGACCCACTGGAGACCCACTAGCTGGCATATTTTTGAGTAACAGCCTCTGTCCTTGTATTCCTTAACCAACCATAAATAACGTACTGAAGATTTTAAATCAAGCATGTGTTTAACCAAAAAGATGTCTTGCACCACTCTAAAGGTCTATAAAGTTAAGCTATCAGCAAAAGTGCCTCAGGATGATCTCTGCTATTCTGTGATAGTATACAGGGAGATATGACACAGGCAGGGATGCAGGGAAATCCCCAGACGGCCTTTATCTAATAATAATGAAGCTAGGTGTGACCCTTTATTTCTAGTTATCAGTCAACTAATATATGCAGCCATATGCTAAGTATTACATCATAGGCAACTGAAGAGCAAGTAAGGACTGGAGGATCAAACTCAAATTTATATTGGCTACTGACCGTCTCCAGCAAGGTCTGTAGTAAACAGTTCATGAAGCACATTTTGACAGGAAAATTTTTCAGTCCAAAAACTTAGACCAGTTCTAATCACTAAACCACCATAAGCCCATACTGTCCTTTACAATAAGACTCTTTTACACCACTTTGCCAATGTAAAGGAACCTTAAAACTTTTACACCTATTTTATGCTCCTGGGGAAATTCACTAAGAATGGGAACAATTCACTAACACAATGCGAACAACTAAGCAGGCAGACTGCTACATTTTGCTCTGCTTGAGGGGACAAGCTTGCCTCAGGCCTACTTCCAAATAACCCTTAGACCTGCCTCTCCGCCCTGGGTGCGCCACAATAGCAAGCAGGAGGGACAGAGTCTCTCTTGTTCGCACACCCCTCGGTCCCGCCCTGCCCCCGCCCCGCAGTGATTACCATCTCTGCACACATGGCGTCAAGTATCAGAGGGGTAGCTGTGTTAGTCTGGATCTGTAAAAGCAGCAAAGAGTCCTGTGGCACCTTATAGACTAACAGACGTATTGGAGCATGAGCTTTCATGGGTGAATACCCACTTCGTTGGATGGATGCATGCAGTCTTTGCTGCTCTCTCCACACATGTAGGCCCACGCCCCTCTTCCCTCCCTCTGCCCCTCCCGCCCTCCCCCTCTGATTTATGTTTCTGCCAGCTGCTCTGGGGTGTCAGGGTGGGGCAAATGACTGCACTTGTGGCTTTCCCCTCAGAAGTCATTTTTCTGCAGGGAAGCAAAGAAATCTGCGGACAACATGAATTCTGTGCCTGTGGAGTAGCGCAGAATTCCCCCAGGAGTACTCTGAGGCACCTTGCATTGACCACGGTCGGAAGACAGGATACTGGTTAGAATGACTATTGGTTTGACCCATTGTGGCTGTCCTTGTGTAGTTTTTAGATAATGCACTGTTTCCATAAATGAATACAATGTGTTATCAAAACTTCACAATTTATTTTATCAATGTTTTATTTCCATTAAATTGCCACTGTAGTTTACAGAAACATCAGGAATTATAATATTGAAAATCAAAGTAGTATGTGTTTTGACACTGATTTTGAATATTTCAATATATACAGGCCTGTGTTTCAACTTGTACTTGTCTAGTTTGAGATATCTAAGAATTTTAGATAGAATTTATACGCATCTGCCCCAAGATACCGACCTTTTCTGATTAATTTCCTCCCTCTTTGTGTAAGACAATGGTATGTGTATACCATAGCTGCCTCTGGATAGAATTAGATTTAGGGGAAATTTTGTCAAAAGAACTTAGGTGACTTCGGAGCCCAACTTCCATTTTCAAAATTAGTTAAGTGCTGAAGAGAACCAGAAGCTCATCAAAAGTCATTGAGACTTAGGAAGTGCTTAAGTCAGGTTTGAAAATAGAATATGGGCACCAAAATCACTGAAGCACTTTTGGCAATTTTGCCATTGTTCAGATGTGTGACCACATTGCAGTCTAGTGGCTGCATTTTATAAAGGATGTAGGGCCAGATTTTCAAAGATTTTTAGGAGCCTAAAGATGTAGATAGGGTCCTACTGGTATTTCAAAAGGACCTAAGTAAGTTAGGCACCTAACTTGCCTCTTACAGGTAAGTCTAATCCTCTTTCTGCTGTTAGATGGAAAACACACACACTCACTAGTTCTTATGTTACACATGGAAGGGGAAATGGAATCAGGAAAATATTAGCTCCTAGGGAGGAAAAGTACAGATGATGTATCTGATTCTAAAATTATTAGACTTTTGCTTAAAATACAAACAAAAAGAAAGCAAAACTTTTTAAAGCATTTTTGTTAAAATGTACATAAATCCAGCATTAGTCACCATGTTCTCCATATGTTTTTTTGTGTGTGTGCAATATATTTTCCCCATCCTATACATATTCATGACTGTTAGCAACATTACAGCTTTCTTGTAATGAGCTCAAGCCATAGAAATACTGGAACTTCAACAAGTTAAGTAATGTTATCTTTTAAACATTTATTTAAGAAGTGTTTATAGAAAGCTTGATAGAAAATCACTGACATTTTTGTTTTCTTAAAATATGTTCAGCTTATTTTTGTAGTACATCTTTTATTCTTCTTTTTCTCCCCTAATTTAATCTCTTGCTAAATCCTTTTACTGTTGTTTTTCTAAAATCAGTTTGCCCTTTCCTATAAAAGCCTTTTCTGATCTTGGATATCTCCTGGGTTGATTTAACTCAGGGGTGGGCAACCTTTCAGAAGTGGTGTGCTGAGTCTTCATTTATTTACTCTAAGGTTTTGTGTGCCAGTAATACATTTTAAAGTTTTTAGAAGTTCTCTTTCTATAAGTCTATAATATATAACTAAACTATTTGTGATGTACTCAGGCCAGTTAGGTACAGCAGAATAGCAGAAGGCAGATATACTGGCCACTGGATTGTTTTCTGTTCCCTGACTGACCAGAGCAGGGGCTGCTCCAGGCTAAGGAGAACACCTGACTCTAATTAACCTGCAAAGAGTCAGGTGAGGCCATTCAGTTAATGTGACCACCTGACTCTAATTAAGGCCCTGCTGATACTATAAAAAGGGCTCACTCCAGTCAGACAGGGAAGAGCCAGGGAGCCAGAGGAGAGGAAGTGCGGCTGAAGGGCTGGTTACTGAAGACACCCTCAGACCATCGTTAAAGGAGCCCTAAGGTAAGGGTGAAGAAGGGAGAAGCACAAGAGCTGTGGGGAAGTGGCCCAGGGAAATGTAGCAACTCTGGCAGTGAAAAGTTGGCTGCCAACAACTGCTACCATTAGGGTCCCTGGGCCGGAACCCGGAGTAGAGGGCGGGCCCGGGTTCCCCCCAACCCACCACTACAGGAACATCTCCTGGGAGGGGAAGTCAGGCCCCTGTCAGGACAGGAGGCTGAACAGAGACTGTGGGAGTTCTCTCACCAACCACCTTGCAGGCCTATGATGAAAAGGGCTCAGTAGACTGTAACCCTGGCCCTAGAGAGAGAGAGGCTATGTGGAGGGTCACAGTAAGCCACTGAGGTTAGCATAAACCGCCTAGAAGCACAGGACCTACGGGAGCAAGGTCAGAGCTCTGCCACATATTGTTGTATTTAAAGTAAATAAGGCTTTTAAAATGTTTAAGCTTCATTTAAAATTAAATTAAAATGCAGAGCCCCCTGGACCAGTGGCCAGGACCCCAGCAGTGTGAGTATACTGAAAATCAGCTCACATTCCACCTTTGGCGCAAGTGCCATAGGTTGCCTACCCCTGATTTAACTGAACTGTTTTAGATAAACTGGAGTTGGTAGTCGGGACAGCAAGTTACAGTAATCAAGGCAAGAGATTTGGAAGATGTAGATATGGCTTCTAGCCGTGAATATAGTTTAAGAAAGGCAGTTTGAGGTGAAATTTTGAATTTCTTAACTTTATAAGTCATAATAGTTCTTCGAGTGATTGCTCATGTGTATTCCACAATAGGTGTGCGTGCTTGCCACATGCACCAGTGCTGAAGTTTTCCCCTAGCAGTATCCGTAGGGGAGTGCCCTAGGACCCCTGGAGTGGTGCCTCCTTGATGTGATATAAGGGGCACTGTGCGATCCCCCTACCCTCAGTTCCTTCTTGCCACCAGTGAATGTGCTTCAGAAGTGCTCTACTCTAGCTTTGCTGGAGCTTGTCCCCAAAACTGCTTGTTCATTCAGTGTATGGTACCTGTCGTTAGTTAGTTTAGTCCCCTGGGTTTTAAGTCGTGCAACACTTCTAGACGATCTATGCCAGTGAGTGAGCCTCACGTGATCTGTTTACGCTGTTTGGAGGAAACTCATCTCAGCGATCACTGCAAGATTTGCAAGTCATTTAAGCCTTCGACCAAAAGAGAAAGGGACATTAGGCTCTGGGCTATTCTGATGAGTCGGCGCTGACCCTGGCTCTGGCGTGCTTCTCCAAGTCGGCAACAGGCACCATGGTGTCAGTGTGCGGCGACCCTTCAGTGCCATCGACTACTCAGCACTGCTTCCTGTCCACAGGGCATGCCAAGAAGACTAGGAAGAGGCCTTCTTCACCACGGCACCGGAGTAAACCTGGTACAGAGACTAGACCCATATCGGGTAGTCCTCGATCCACACCAGCCTCTAGGCCTCTGACTCGAGTGGAGTAGCCCAGCCCATTCGGAGCAGGCTTCCCCAGATGTCCGGATGCCCTCCACACCAGAGGCCCTGCCCTGTTGTGTCCATGCCGGTACCAGGAGCACCACTGATGTCGGCCTCATGCTCCAGAGGCAAGCTGCTGGTGGGATCTCCTCAGTCACTCCCGGTTCATTACCAGTCTCAGTGAAGGGAATGTTCCCGACGCCATTCTCTTCCCAGCGACCGTTCAGGGCAAAGTCCACTTGGATCGCCCTCAACGCCCATCAGACTGTCTGGCTGGGTTCCATCTGACCGAGACTCTCAGCACTGCTCTGCCTCGAGGAGCAAACACTGATGGGACCAAGGCAGACGATGCCAAAGGTCCTAATCTCACAGGGGCTATCGCAGCCCGTCATGGCATGAGTGTCAATGTCATTCCTGTTTGTCATCTCACTCCAGGACCCCACCACAGTACTACCTCCACAGCCCTGGGCGTCGATTGCCAGTGTCTCACCGTTGTGGGTCCTTCCATCGGAGCTGATTGCGGAGCAGCTGTTACCTACAGTACCAGTCCTCCATGTCAGGATCGCGGTCCCATGGTCGGCATCGCTCCCAGCGCCACTGCTCCTCCCGGTCAAGAGACAGCGGCAAGTCGTACGTCAGCCTGGCCTCCCTTCATAGTCGTCCATTGATGTGCCAGGCTGAACAGCCAGCTCTGCCAGTGCCGCAGCAGGTGCAGTGGCACCAGGCCCTGTGGCTGGTCCAATGGTACCAGTGGGTATAGAGGCCCCTGATGCAGCCCTCAGAAGGACCCTCGGCCTCCCTCTCCCGACCTCCAAGGAAGGAGTTGGTGGGACGTACGTGCTTGGCACAGTGCCCGGAGAACGACCAGGTGGTGGACCCTCTGGTGCCAGTGGACATACAAAGTACTGCGCCGGCCTCCTCACTCTCCCCAGATGAGGCAATTATGGCCCCTCCTCCCTCAGTCCCGCAGGAGGACTTTAGGGCCCATCCAGAACTCTTAAAAAGGGTAGCATCAAGCCTCCACCTCCAAGCAGAGGAGATGGAGGAGCCTTGGATGCCCTGTTTAATGTACTGTCTGCCTTGGCACCAGGGAGGGTGGCCTTGCCTCTCCACAAAGGGGTGGCACAAATTTCAAATGCCCTGTAGCAAACCCCAGCCTCACTGGCCCCCTTCTCTAAAAGAGCGGAACGAAAGCATTTTGTACCCACCAAGGGGCATGAATACTTATACACACACCCTGCTCCTAACTCCCTGGTGGCTGAGTCAGTCAACCACAGGGAATGGCAGGGCCAATTAGCCCCTACCCTGAAGAATAAAGATTCAAGGAGGCTGGACTCATTTGGAAGAAAAATTTATTCGTCCTTGAGCTTCCAGTTATGAGTGGCAAACCAGCTGGCTCTCCTGGGCCAGCATGAGTTCAATCTGTGTTTCTGTGTTCCGGCTCCTGCAGCAGACTCCCACTCCGGCAACCCATTCAAAATACGGGGTCACTTATAAGAAGTCGCGGGACTATAAGAGGCGCTCAGAGGCAGTTTTGGCCTGCCCCCCTGCTTGGGTCCTCCAAGGTCAAGCAAGCTGGGAAAAGGCAGTTTTGACAGTATGCTCGAGGGTGCCCTGCCAGTTCTCATCAGGGATCCATCCTCAGTAAAGCTTTCCTTCTCCAATTGGTTGTGTGCTTTCCTCCAGGAGTGGTCACGGCTGACTTTGGACCGATGGGTCCTCAACACCATCTCCTGGTGCTACAACCTCCAGCTTACTTCCTCCCCGCCCAACCACCCCCTACTCCCGTCCCACTTGAGGGACCCCTCGCACAAGGCTCTGCTTGAGCAGGAGGTGGGGTGGCTCCTGAGGAGTTCAAAGGCAGGGGGTATTACTCCTGCTATTTCCTTATCGTGAAGGCCAAGGGGGGTACTCAGGCCCATCTTGGACCTGTGAGGCCTGAACCAGTACATGGTGAAGCTCAAATTCCGCATGGTCTCCCTGGCCTCCAGCATCCCCTCCCTGGATCATGGGGACTGGTACGCCACCCTTGATCTGCAGGACATGTACTTCCACATTCATATATTCGAGGGGCACAGATGCTTCCTCCGTTTCACGGTGAGGCAGAAACACTAACAATTTACAGTCCTCCCGTTTAGCCTGTCCACCTCCCCCATGGTATTCACAAAATGTATGTCGGTGGTGGCAGCCTACCTCAGGTGCTGGGGGATCCAGATCTTCCCCTATCTGGACAACTGGTTGGTTCAAGCGCAGCTCCTGGTCCCAGGTGCAGGATCATGGGGCGTTACTTCTGTCCATGTGCACCACTTTGGTCCTATTGGTAAACACCAGGTTCATGTTAGTCCCGGTACAACGCATAGAGTTTATTGTGGTGGTCCTGGATGCCTCGTCAGCCAGAGCTTCCCTCCCACCGGACAGGTTCAAGACTCTGAAGGGGCTCATCGACATGGTCACAAGGTTTCTGGTGACAGAGAGAGTGTGCCTCCAGCTCTTGGGTCACATGTCGGCATGCATGTATGTGGTCTGTCATGCCAGACTCAGGATGAGGCTGCCCCAGCTCTGGTTGGCCTTGGAGTTCTCCCAGGCCAGGGACAGGATGGACTAAGTCCGCACGGTGCCCAAGCCAGTGATCACCTCCCTATGGTGGTGGTCCGCCTCGAGAAACATGCTCCAAGGGGTCGCATTCAGGGGCAGGGCCCTATCGCTGGAACTGGTGTCCGATGTGTCGGACCTGAGATGGGGGGCCTATGTGAGGAACGTTTAGATGCAAGGTGTGTGGTTGGCTCAGGATCTGACCTTCCACATAAACATCGAGCTCAAGGCATAGGTATGGCTGGTGTGCATGGCCTTCCACTCGCCCCTGGAGAGCCAGGTGGTCAGGGTCCTCGCGGACAACGCGGCCTTGATGTTCTACATCATCAGGCAAGACGGGGCCTGATCCTCTGCTATGAAGCCCTCAGGCTGTGGGACTTTTGTATAGCCCATGACATCTGCCTACAGGCCTTCCATCTGCTGGGTGCCTGGAATGCACAGACAGATTGCTTGAGCAGAGACTTCTCCTCTCAGCATGAGTGGTCTCTCCACCCAGAGGTGCTGCACAGACTTTTCCAAGTGTGGGGGACTCCACAGGTGGACCTGTTCGTGACTCGGCAGAACCATTGCTGTCCCTGGTTCTGTTCTGGGGGGGAGGGGTCTGGGATGGGGTGCTATGTCCGAAGCCTTCCTCCTGTCCTGGTAAGCCAGTTTCTCGATGCCTTTCCCCCGTTCCTGCTGATTGGCAAGGTCCTGGAAAAAAGAGAGATGGAGAAGGCCCAGGTCCTTCTGATTGCCCCAGCATGGCTCAGGCAGCATTGGTACGGGACCCTCACGGGCCTGGCAGTTGACCTGCCATGGCCATTGTCGTCCTGCCCAGACCTGCTCTCCCAGGAACAGGGCTGCCTCCTCCACCCCAACCTAGCGGCACTCCACCTCATGGCGTGGCTGCTCAAGGTTAGGTAGAGAGGAAAGGATGTACTCAGAAGGGTTCAGCACATCCCCCTAGAAAGCAGGCTGTCCTCCACGTGCTAGCCTACTTGGCAAAGTGGTCTTGGTTTTCCAGATGGGAGGACGAGCGGGGCATTTCCCTGGTGTCCACCCTGATCCAGCTTATTCTGGACTACCTCCTTCATTTTAGAGCCCAGGGCCTGGCACCCTCATCAGTCAAGGCGCACCTGGCGGCCATATCAGCATTCCATCCGCTGGTGCAGGACCACACAGTATTCTCCCATGCTATGATTGGCCAGTTCCTTAAGGGGTTGGATCTTCTATTCCCATATGTTAGGCCTCCAGTTCCACAGTGGGACCTAAACCTGGTGTTGGCCCGTCTCATGAGGCCCCCAGTTGAGCTGCTAGCCACGTGCTCCTGCAAGGTGGCCTTCCTGGTTGGGATCACTTTGGCTGGGCAGGTTTTGGAACTCAGTGCCCTGAGTTCCAAGCCCCCGTATGCAGTGTTTCATAAAAATAAGGTCCAGCTCCACCCACACCCTTCTTTCCTCCCAAAGGTGGTCTCTGCCTATCACATGAGTCAGGACATTTTTCTGCCGGTCCTCTGCCCCAAGCCCCATGCGTCCAGTGAGGAATGCCTCCTCAACATGCTGGTTGTGAGATGGGCTCTGGCTTTTTACATGGAGCAGACTAAGCTGTTCAGAAAGTCCTCGCAACTGTTCATCTCCTTGGCCGAGCGCATGAAAGGTCAGCTGATCTCCACTCCGCGGCTCTTCAACTAGATCACCTCATGCATCCATACCTGTTATGACCTGGTGGGAATCCCTGCACCACCAATTGTGAAGGCGCACTCAACTAGGGCGCAGGCCTCGTCGGCTGCCTTTTTGGCCCATGGCCTCATTCAGGTTGTCACATGGTCTTCAGTTCACATGTTCAACTCGCATTATGCGATTGTCTCTCAGACCAGGGAGGACAGCGGGTTCGGCAGGGCCATTCTCCGTCCTAAGAGTTTGTGAACTCCTTCCCACCTCCAACAGATATAGCTTGGAATCACCTATGTGGAATACACATGACCAATCACTCGAAGAAGACAGTTACCTTCTCTGTAACTGGTGTTCTTCGAGATGTGTTACTAATGTCTGTTCCACATCCTACCCTCCTTCCCCTCTATCAGAGTTATCTGGCAAGAAGGAACTGAGAGTGTGGGGAGCATGCAGAGCCCCTTATGCTGTGCCATGGAGGTGCCACTCCAGGGGTCGCTAGGGTTAAAACTTCCGGCAGTGTTTCATGTGGTGAGCACGTACGCCTATTGTGGAATAGACATGAGCAACACATCTCAAAGAACTCCAGTTACTGAAAAGGTAACTGTCTTTTTTCCTGTGAGTTTTGTATGTCTTGATTAACAGGAGCTTTTAAAATCCAAACTACATAAATTGAGTTAATTTAGATTGAGGTTAAGCAATATGAACTGCATCAATAAATTCACTTTGTCCTTTGTTAATTAATGTAGAAATTTTTAAGCAGAATACAAATGAATTTCAAAGATATTCTGTGTCTGTCCATTAAATGTCAACTGAAAATGAAATACTTCTGTATACATGTATGTAGCAATCTTACTCTCTTTATCTATTTACAGATTTAACAGATGAGCTAGCTTGTAAATTGGTTGGGGTTGTAGAAGTACCTCCAACAACAGCGGCTCGTTCACTGCCAACAGCAGTCCCAGAATCTCCAAGAGTTCATCTTGCCAGAACACCCAAAACACCTCGTACCCCAAGGTTGCAAGATCCCAACAAAACACCAAGATTCTATCCTGTTGTTAAAGAAACAAGATCCATTGATGTAAAGGTAAACAGAAAAACCTTGTGCATAAAGTTTCATCAGATTAAACTTTTTTATTAACATCATCCAACAGTACTATTAGTTATCATCACATCTTTCTGTAACGGGGGTAGAGGGTGGCTTATACTGTTTTAAACAACTTACCTTACTGATGTTTTCTCCGGTTCTGAGAAATGGCATCTCTGAGTTGGGGAAATATCATTAGAAATTCCATAATGAAAAGGCAAAATATCCAAAGACATTGAATTTCTGTTTAAAACTGGTTCTTGGGTTATGATGCTGGAGTTTTATTACTTCATATGACTTCACAATGTGTTATACGCAACTTGAGCTGTAGTTTGGGGGAAATAGCAGCTTACCTGATCACTTATGATTTTCTAGTTTTCAGAAAGTGACTGCAGTTACATCAGTGAAATGCTTTGCAATGTTGCATTTGTTTTCTTAGATTCCAAGAAAAAGAAAAACACGACATAGTACAAACCCTCCGCTAGAATGCCATGTTGGTTGGGTAATGGATTCCAGAGATCACAGGCCAAGAACATCTTCTGTGAGGTAGTAATTTTTATCATGGAATAATTTGCTGTGATTTATTCAGTGCATAGAGCCAGTGGAACAGTTATTGGTGAGAAGTATGTGAATATGCAAAACGTATTTACAAATGAAGAGGACTGATGGACAGAAGGAATACAGCAAGAAAGGAAAAGAGATTGGGGAAAGAAAAGTGAGAAATACAAAAGAATAGCAGGGAAACAGTGAAGAGAGAATACAAGGAGACACATCAACTGTTGGCCCAATTAAGGGGGCAGTGCTGCACCTCGGGCTAACAGGAAGCACCTGTTCGGGCACAGGGGAGCTAGATCTACTTCAGTTTTAGGGTCAGCTATCCTGTGACGTACCTCTCCCCCTTTTTCAGGAAAAACCTGCCTCTTTCACAGGCAGAATTTTTCCCTGAGCTGTGAGGCCACGTCTGGACTGCTCTCACCCCTAACCCAAAACAAAAAAGATTCCATATAAACTCATTCATACATACCTGAGTTCCCCAAGTTCTGCACAGTCTTTAATACCAGTATTATAATTCATATCTTCAAGACCAATCAGTCTAGATAGACCCTCATCATCTTCTCCAGGGTTTGAAAGTCTCTGGATGCAATCTCTAATTCTCCCTCAGGCTCACTGACTATCAAGATCAGGTGACCTTTTTCCTTGCAAGTGTCCTGATCTTCCACAGTCAGGGCTCTTTCTCTCAGGGCTGGGCTACACTACCACTTAAGTTGATGTAATTTATGTGCTCAGGGGTGTGAAAAAGACATTCCCCTGAACAACGTAAGTTACATCGACCTAAGTGCTGTCCACACTGGTGCTATGTTGGTGGGAAATGCTCTCGCATAGACACAGCTTCTGCGCTCTTGCGGAGGTGGAGTAATTACTCCGACGGGAGAGTGTTCTCCCATCAGCATAGCACGTCTTCACCAGATGTGCTACAGTAGCGCAGCTGCATCAGTGTAGCTGCACCGCTGCTGCACTCTAGTGTAGACATGCCCTCACTGAACTACATGTAGCTCTCATTCTGCGGCCGCCAGTAATTCTGATCTCCAGTCATCACAATGGGAACCATAAAACAGGTATCCTATTTCCCTTTCCCCAGAGGACCACTGTTTGCACCCTTGGCCTCTCACGTGTTCTGGCCTGCTGCTGATGTACTGTCTGGGTCTCCACTGTATCCCACTGAGTGAGTTCAAGGCTCTGTCTGGATGCTCACTGTACCTCCTTGAACTCACAGCTCTGCCATCAGGCTCTGTTTCCTGGCGGCCTTGTCTGCCTGAAGCCTGGCTAAAGTTCTGCTTCAGCATTAAGCACTGCTGTTTCCCACTCTCTGCCTACACCTTAACTGGATTAATTCCCGTTCAGTTCTATCAACTAATCAGTCTTCTGCTAGGAGGTACTTCTATTCTCTAGCTCTTGTTGCTATCTTTTTAGGTGACCCAGTAAGCTCTGGAGGTGGTCAACGGTTTCCTCTTGGCTCACTCTGCCATCTCTGCTTCAGCGCCTAGCTCCCTCCACTTCTTTCGCAATTGACCCATGATAGGGTTGCCAGGTGTGCAGTTTTCAACCAGAACATCCAGTCGAAAAGGGACCCTGGTGGCTCCAGTAGGCACTGCTGACCAGGCCGCTAAAAGTCAGGCTGGAGGCACAGGTTAGGCCCCTTACCCAGCTTCACGCACCTCCCAGAAGTGGCGACATGTCCCTTAGGCTCCTAGGCATAGGGGCGGACATGGGGGCTCCGCAGCTCCCATTGGCCAGGAACAGCAGCCAATGGGAGCGGCAGGGGTGGCACCTGTGAGCAGGTACACTGTGCAGAGCCCCCTTGCCACTCCGCTGTCTAGAAGCCTAAGGGACATGTCACTGCTTCTGGGAGCCGTCTGAGGTAAGCGCCACCTGGAGCCTGCACCTCAACCCTGAGCCTCCCTCTTGCACCCAAACTCCCTCCTGGAACTCACACCCCCTCACGTCCTCACACATCCCAACCCTATGCCCCAGCCCAGAGCCCCCTCTCACACTTTGAATCCCTCAGCTCCAGCCCGGAGCCCCTCCTGCACTCCAAACCCTGCATCCCAACTGCCTGCCCCAGCCCAGTGAAAATGAGCAAGTGAGTGACAGTGGGGGAGAGCAAGCGATGGAGGGAGGGGGGATGGAGTGAATGGGGGGGCGGGACCTTGGAAAAGGTGCAGAGGCAGGGTAGGGGTGTTCAGTTTTCTGTGATTAGAAAGTTGGCAACCCTAACTCTTGGTCCTCTCTGTCCTAGGCTGCTGATCTACTTTCCCTTGCTTTTGGCATATAGATTTGTATTTAATTTTGTGCCATTGGCATCCTAGATTTTTCCCTGTGCACTTTATCTCAAAGTTTGGTGATCCCCTTTTTTGTTGGTGTGAATGGGAGGACATGTCTTCGGGCCAATGCAAATGTGATGGTGGCCATTTGGTAACTATTCTATTCTAACAGCTCTCGGGGTAGTTAATGCAAGATGGTTGGAACTTCTTAATGTTAAACGTGAAAAGATGATGTGGTGCTTGTGCAATAACACAGTATCCCCAATAATGTCACGGCAAATCTTGTGGTTGAACTGTGTGACTTTGTCCTCACCCACAACTATTTCATATTTGGGGACAATGTATACCTTCAAATCAGCGCACTGCTATGGGTACCCACATGGCTCCACAGTATGCCACCGTTTTTATGGTTGACGCTTCCTCAGCTCTCGTCCCCTAACACCGCTCTCTACTTGTGCTACATTGATGACATCTTCATCATCTGGACCCATGGGAAAGAGGCCCTTCAGGAATTCCACCAGGATTTCAACAATTTCCACCCCACCATCAACCTGATCCTGGACCAGTCCACACAAAAGATCCACTTCCTGGACACTACAGTGCAAATAAGCGATGGTCACATATACACCACCCTATACCGGAAACCTACTGACCGCTGTACTTACCTGCATGCCTCCAGCTTTCATCCAGACCACATCACATGATCCATTGTCTACAGCCAAGCTCTCAGATACAACCACATTTGCTCCAATCCCTCAGACAGAGACAAACACCTACAGGATCTCTAACAAGCATTCTGAAAACTTAAAACAGTAGCCATCTGCTGAAGTGAAGAAACAGATTGAGAGCACCAGAAGCTTTACCTAGAAGTCACCTACTACAGGACAGGCACAACAAAGAAAGTAACAGAATGCCATTAGTCATCACTTTCAGCCCCCAACTAAAACCTCTTCAGTGCATCGTCAAGGATCTACTCCCTATCCTGAACGACGATCCCTCACTCTCACAGACCTTGGGAGACAGGCCAGTCCTCGCTTACAGACAGCCCCCCAACTTGAAGCAAATACTCACCAGCAACTACACAACACAACAAAAACACTAACCCAGGAACCTATCCCTGCAACAAACCCCGTTGCAAATTCTGTCCACATATCTATTCAAGGGACACCATCATAGGAACTAACCACATCAGCCACACCATCAGGGGCCTATTCACCTGCACATCTACCAATGTGATATTTGCCATCATGTGCCAGCAGTGCCCCTCTGCCATGTACATTGGCCAAACTGGACAGTCTCTATGCAAATGAATAAATGGACACAAATCAGACGTCAAGAATTATAACATTCAAAAAGCAATCGGGGACCACTTCAGTCTCCCTGGACATTCAATAACAGACTTAAAAGTAGCAGTTCTTCAACAAAGAAACTTCAAAAACAGACTCCAATGAGAAACTGCAGAACTGGAATTAATTTACAAACTGGACACCATCAAATTAGGCCTCAATAAAGACTGAGAGTGGATGGATCACTACAAGAACTAAAACCTAATTTCCCCACGCTAATTTCTCCCTACTGTTACTCACACCTTCTTGTCAACTGTTTGAAATGAGCCACTCTGATTACCACTACAAAAGTGATTTTTCGTCCTGTTGATAATAGCCCAGTTCAATTTAATTGTCTTGACCTCCCCTCCCCCACTTAGTAAGGCAGCTCCCATCTTTTCATGTACTGTTATATATATCGTCCTACTGTATTTTCCACTCCATGCATCTGATGAAGTGGGCTTTAGCCCACAAAAGCTTATGCCCAGATAAATTTGTTAGTCTCTAAGGTGCCACAAGTACTCCTCGTTGTTTACAAACATTTTTTGTTTCAACAGCAGTTCAAATGCTTCGCCTTCAGAAGGTGCTCCAAAAGCAGGAAGTTATGGGTGTACCCCTCACTCACTTCCCAAGTTCCAGCATCCTTCTCATGAACTTTTAAAGGAAAATGGCTTTACACAACAAGTGTACCACAAATATCGTCGAAGGTGCCTAGTTGGTAAGATGCCAAACATGTTCTCAGAAATTTTACTTAGCAATAATCAGATATTATATGATGCTATTTTTCCTTTGCCTTTTTATATAGTAAACCAAGTATTCTTAAGAAAAATGTCTGTATGATTATTTGGTGCTCACTTTAACTTTGCTTGGAAAGGCATTCCAAATTATCTTTGGATTTTGTGAGCATGTTTATTTTCTGTGTAACTTTTATCATGTAAGCACTTATATGTTGTAAAAGAAAATAATTTGGGGCAATTTATATACCGTTGTTTGGTTTTCTTTTAAATTCAATGTTAGTTTAGGGGAAAAAAACATTTATACATTTTACATCAGTTCTTTGCTGTATCACTGAAATTTTCATGTCAGTAGTTAAATTTTTGTAAAAAATTGATTAGGCTTTGAGTTTGCTTATTTTTTTTAAAGTGACTATTTTGAACAACTGATCTTATCAATATCAGCTTGACAAGTAATATCTAACTGATTTAGGTGAATTTAGAAACTTTATTCAAATTGCCTTAATAACTAGAATTGTTTTGAACTGCTTTTTGAGGAGAGTTTATATTTACACCATCTGAACTTTTATTGTATATTCAATTAATATAAAATAGATTTTTTTCCAACAGTTTATATTTGAGATAGTGTCTTTATATAGTTAAAACGAGCTGTTTTGTCATTGATTTGTATTTTTTTTTTTTTTTCCTCCAGAGAGAAAACGGTTGGGAATTGGCCAATCCCAGGAAATGAACACACTCTTTCGTTTCTGGTCCTTTTTTCTCAGAGATCACTTCAACAAGAAAATGTATGAGGAATTCAGACAACTTGCTCTAGATGATGCAAAAGAACACTACAGGTATTACATTTATTATGTGAGTTTTGACTAATTTGGGTTTCTTTCTACCTTTCATTTTAAGAAATGGGGGTCCTTGTGTTCAGAATAATTTTAAAGAACTTGAACTCTTTGTAGCATTTTCAAAATTAGTCTTCAAGTTTCTCTAATAACAAACACTGTTTTGGCAAATTTGAAAAGTGTAAATAATCAAATAATAGTAATGCTGCTATAGATGACATTAGACATACCATGATGTCAAATTCCCAATTATTAATTGTTAGACTCTATGAAACTCAAAATAAATTTTATTCAAATTTGGATATTGTGTGAATTATAAGCCAACTTAATTATTTAACCCCT
The DNA here is from genome assembly GCF_003597395.2 of Chelonoidis abingdonii. Classification (NCBI taxonomy): domain Eukaryota; kingdom Metazoa; phylum Chordata; order Testudines; family Testudinidae; genus Chelonoidis; species Chelonoidis abingdonii. The sequence goes on from NC_133773.1 coordinate 46,796,693, forward strand.
TGATTAATTAAAATTGGTGAAAATTTATTTCTTCTCCTCCAGGAGCACTCTCAACATAATAAAGAAAATTGCCACTGTATGGTTTTAATACCTTTGTTTCCTCCCAGTTCTGAGCTGTTTGTGTGCTGGTGTGATCACTCCAGTATAAATTAGAGTACCCTAAGGGTTTCTATAAGTTATATTGGAAGCCAATGGCACTAGGGGCTGACATGGGCAACTGGGATTCGCAGGGTAGAAAAGCCCCAGTAATGTTTCCTTTTTTTTCTGGTCACATGTTCTTTGACAGAAGTATGGAGGACTTGCTATTCTGTCTTTGCACAACAGAAGAATTCTCTTTTGTGGGAGTGATTGTCCTGTGGTGGTCATCACCTTTGAATTGACATTGCTGTGATTCAAAACATATGATGTCTTAATCTGAAAAAGATCAAAAGTTTCTTCATGAAATTCTTTTAATTTCATACTCTAAAAATCATGTGTAATGCCTTGCAAGCCACAAAATCATGGGTAGAAGTAAAACTGTTAAGGGACACCCCTGCATTGGTTATAGATCCGAGCATTCTGTGGGTATAGAAAGGTCTGTCCCCAAGCACACCCTCATTTATGTTCTACTGTGCTACACTTACATCATTTTCTATTTTTTTTTTTTTATTTTTTTTTAATGTTCTGCTTTCAGTGTACAGTAGGTTAAAGTTTAGGTAGACCAATGACATCCTAAGCCTTGGTAAACTTGGGTCTTTGTCATGGTTCAAGTGGAAAGTAATCACTTCTTTCACATTATTCACTACAGCAGTAGTCCTTTAATGGACCAACATGCTCAAAGCCAAAAATGCCTTCGAGATCTGGCCATTCACCTCACAGCTGTTTGTACTCTTTCCACCTAAGTCTCAAGTGATAGGGATAGGAATCTCAAGGTTTTTAGAAGAGGATGGGACAGCTAAGTCTGACCAAAAACTCTTTTTGAGTCGTCAATACCAATGTTTGATCTAAGTCATACAAATGAAATCCATTAATTTGTCGTTGTCATCATTTGATGTTGAATACATCCCCTTGGATGATATCTGTGTAGTCTTTTCCCTATGGTATCCTCTTTGTTGCTATCATCAGGGCTCAAGAAAAAGTAGACCCCCGCCCCCACCCCAAAATAAAGTAGCTAAGCAAAAAAAAAGCAGGTTGAATTTCCTCTCTAAATGCATTATTTCAGTCTAGACAGGATTTGGACTCCTCTGGAAAGTGTCATTTTTCTGGTATANAGCAAAAAAAAAGCAGGTTGAATTTCCTCTCTAAATGCATTATTTCAGTCTAGACAGGATTTGGACTCCTCTGGAAAGTGTCATTTTTCTGGTATAATGATCCCATCTAGATCATGTTTTGCTGGAGATTTCCTTTGCACTATCAGTTCTGTCTTTGTTAAAATGGACTTTCGTAGTTTAGGTTGTGGGATACTCATCTGGGCCTGTTGGTGACCCAAGACCTTTGCAGACTGATGGAGGTCATATGGCGCACACAATTCTTGGGCCTGAAAATTGCTCTCTGAATATTGCTCCTCTGATAAAATATAAATTGGGACAGGTTTTCACAGGTAACATAGTGGTAATGTACTGTTAAAATCCCAGAAGAATTTTGTCTTCTGTTTTTATATCAAAAAGCAACAAGTCTTTGGGAATGGTTTACCTCAGATAAAAATGTCTTCCTCACTGGCGCATCTGACCAGCATTTTAAAAAAGAAGAAAAAGTCATACTGCCCAATAAATCACACAATCATAGGCCACCTTGAGCAGAAGTCTGGTAGCAAAGTAAGTCTTTGAAAGGGTCATCCAGTGATGATGGATCTTTTTGCTATCAGATACAACACAAAAAGTAATTAAACTCTGCTCTTAAATTTGATGACAGGTGTCTGATGTATGGGGAGGTAGATGTAATGTACACTCACCACAATTTCATGTGATTTCCAAGTTCTTCAAAAGATTTGACAGAAGGTACATGCATTCCTAGAATATTGTATGGAACATTGCTAGCTCACTTTCAAAGATATAATAGGGCATTAGAATGATAATATGGTTCCTATTCTTCACTCTCTGAATTCAGAGGATTGTGTTGAGAAATGGGAAGTGCACATCCAGAGCTTCTATGTGAAAATCCCTAAAGTTCTATGCTCTCCAAAATCCTATTTATCTGTCAGACCATGATTTTAAAATGCCAGCAGTATGGAGACACACCCAGCCCTACTTTGTGCTTATGAAATAAAGATGTTTAAGAAGGATGAATTCAAACTGGAACATGTACAGAGAAGGGCTACTAGGATGATCCGAGGAATGGAAAACCTGTCTTATGAAAGGAGACTCAAAGAGCTTGGCTTGTTTAGCCTAACCAAAAGAAGGTTGAGGGGAGATACGATTGCTCTTTATAAATATATCAGAGGGATAAATATCAGGGAGGGAGAGGAATTATTTAAGCTTAGTACCAGTGTGGACACAAGGACAAATGGATATAAACTGGACACTAGGAAGTTTAGACTTGAAATTTGATGAAGGTTTCTAACCATTAGAGGAGTGATGTTCTGAAACAGCCTTCCAAGGGGAGTAGTGTGGGCAAAGGATATATCTGGCTTCAAGACTAAGCTTGATAAGTTTATGGAGGGGATGGTATGATGGGATAGCCTAATTTTGGCAGTTGATCTTTGATTATTAGCAGGTAAATAGGCCCAGTGCTCTGTAATGGGATGTTAGATGAGGTGGGATCTGAGTTACTACAGAGAATTCTTTCCTGGGTGCTGGCTGGTGAGTCTTGCCCACCTGCTCAGGGTTTAACTGATCGCCATGTTTGGAGTTGGGAAGGAATTTTCCTCTAGGGAAGATTGGCAGAGGCCCTGGAGGTTTATCGCCTTCCTCTGCAGCATGGGGCATGGGTCACTTGCCAGAGAATTCTCTGCACCTTGAGGTCTTTAAACCACAATTTGAGGACTTCAGTAACTCAGACATAGGTTAGGGGTTTGTTACAGGAGTGGGTGGGAGAGATTCTGTGGCCTGCATTATGCAGGAGGTCAGACTAGTGATCATAATGGTCCCTTCTGACCTTAAAGTCTATGAATCTATAAGTACTGTTTCTTAGCTGTCCCTGAGCCTGAATGAGATCAGCTGTTGGATTAAGAACTGCTGACTGAAGCAAAACTGGACAAGTACCGTAGATGATGAGGAGAGTGAAGTGTTCTGAGGAACTAGTTAATGCCTTACCAGTCAGCGAGAGGCTTTCCTATCATCAAATTGGTATGCAGCCTGAGTCTTGCTGATGCTGGTTACTCAAATAGCAATAGCCAAAATGAACTGCTTCTGCCTACTGTTGTCCTGGACACTCCACCTTATCTTGATTTATGAATTGTTGGCCACAGCAGCCTGTACGTTGAAGTCCAGACTCTTCCTGTATCACACTGTATCTGGGAATGAAACTGCAGATGCTGAGAAAACTGCAATTGTTCCAGAACACAGCAGCCTGCCTACTGAGCAACACAAAGCTGACAAGAACACATCCATCTGGTGTGTTGGTCACTTCACTGACTGCTCATCAGTCAGTTAGGTTTTAAGGTTCTGGCTTTAAATTACTGAGGCCTGGTGCATGTGCTCTCTTCCTCCCTCTGCCCCAACATAGCTGCAAGAATGATGGAACTCTCCACACTCCCTTTTAAATGGTCTAAAATGACTATAAACCCTACAAGTCCTCAAAACAAAATGCAAAACCCATCTATTTGTCCTTTCCTATAATTAAGATAATAGAAGAAGAAAAACACATCCCTTCTATTCCTGGAAATGGAGAGAGGGGAGAGAGTATGACAAAATAGACTATCAGTTTGGTTTTTTATAAAATTAAGTGTTCGGATACTTTGATATTTAGGACAATTAGAGTTAGTGGTATGTATACTTACAGGATGTTTTGGCTCTGCAGGGAATGCACAATTGCATGATGATAGTTTTTGTAGTATAAACAGTTTCTTGGCTCATTCTTTCCATGTAGCTTAATAGTCAATAGCTTTTTTATCCGTTTGTTCAAACAGCGGTCGTCTTATTTTTTGCAGCACTTAGAATTGGTGTAATACTGAAAGTAGGATGTAGGATCTGATCATGCTAATTGTGGTTTATCCATGAAAGATTTTTTTTTCCCCTGCACATGTTAGAGCTTCTTCCAAATCCTTTAATGTAGTATATAATACTACTTCACCTTTGTAACTGGAAAGTGTTACATCAATACTAATCTTCATAATAGGCAGAGTAAGTATTACTCATTTTAGTGACTGTGAGGAATATGAGGTAGAGGAGATGCTGCTGCTTAGAGTCAGATTTTTAAGGCCAGAGGGAACCATTTGGATCATCTAGTCTGACCTCCTGCATAACACGGACCTAGAGTTTCACCAAGTGGCTTCTGGATCTGGTTCGTAATTTCTGCTTAAGGTAGACCTTATTTAAAATATATACAGATATATAATAACTTGCCCACGGCTATATAGGGAGTCAGAAAAAGAGGAAAACTTCTTGTTTGTTCACTGGTCAGACTAATAAAAAAACAGAAAAATATTCCAATAATATTTCTCTGTTATAACTTACTCAAAACTGGGACTTTGAGTTTAGATAGATTTATCTGGATTTGGGAGAAGCGAAGATGTACAAAATGGCAGTTCATTGGTTTCAAGGAACTTGTTTAACACACAGTCTTAATTTTTTAGACTTAAGCAAGAAGGCAGAGACTATTTATCTTGTACCAGTGACAAGCATTTTGTTGAAGTTTAACAATTACACTGTGTTTCAAGGAAGTGTGCTATGGCAAGTTTGAGTGCAAAATCTTGTTGAGAATGTCTCCAAGTAATCAAGGAATAATAGAAAATCTGAAGTCCTTGCTTAGCATCTACAGAAGCTCAAGGATTCAAGTGATTGACATGTTGGAAGTGGGGATTATTCCACAGAGCACTTGGTTCAAAGTGGAGGAAAATGTGTAGAGAGTGAAGTCAATGAGCTCTTGGCATCTTTAAAGTATTCTGCACGTTTCCTCAGTGCAAAGTTAAAAATATTAATCTACAGGAAAACAAAGCATCAACCTGTCTTCCACTGGGATGCGCACACAATTGTGGGAGCTGCGGGACCATCTGAGACTCATTGTCAGTAGTATGTTTTTATAAGAGCCGTTCTTTTATTTGACTCCTTGAATACTTAAAACACTGAAAAGAAATTTAGAAGTAAGTAAAAATGGATGGAGGGAAGGAAGGGATCAGATGGGTAGGAAAGAAAGTTAAACCATGGTATTTTTTTTTTACTCAAGTGCAAAGAGGAAGGACAGAACATTTACATCCCTTGAAGAAGTGTAATATGCACTTAAATCATTCTCTGTTTGCAGGTATGGATTGGAATGCTTGTTTAGATTTTACAGCTATGGTTTGGAAAAAAAATTCAGACAAGAGATCTTCAAGGATTTCCAAGAAGAAACAAAAAAAGACTATGAATCTGGTAATTCCCATTTCTTAAAGCTCTCTAAAGATAGGGGGAATTGTAAGAAATTACCTATTTACAGTTAGGTACTTAATACTCCTTTTTTGTAACTTGTAAAACTGTCAATGATCTTTTCTGCTATTAGGTCAGCTTTATGGATTAGAAAAGTTTTGGGCTTATCTGAAATACTCTCAATCAAAAACTCTACCCATTAACCCCAAACTGCAGGAATACCTTTGTAACTTTAAGAGACTGGAGGACTTCAGAGTTGAAGTAAGTTTGTAAGCTCTGTTAACAAAGCATTCAGTGTACTATTGCTAAAGGAACACTGTTAGGTTAATTTAGGTTTTGTAAAACCAAGATTCTGCAAATCCTGAAAACTGATATGTTTTCGTGTGTGTTTGTTTGTTTTTTAAACAACATTTAAATAAAATACTTCTGTTTAGATTTGTTAATTTGTAATGTTTGCAGCATGGTACAAGAAGCCAGAATGTGAAACTAAACAAAATTGAAATGGATTAATCCATTTTCACTGTCTAGGATGAGTGAAATGCCAACACGAAATAGAACTAATGGGAAAAATAGATTTAGAAAATCGTCAATTTAATAAACTTAAGCTAATAAGTAAGGAGATTTTTGTTTTTAATTACCTGACCGTGTACCTGTAATTAATGCTCTTAGTGTAGGTAATCTCTCAACAGCTAGTTATAAGAATGCAGCAAGTCAATGAGTCCAGTGAGCAGTTGTTACTGAACTGCACTGACAGCCATCACACTTACTATTTACTGTCTACTGACTTTAATTGCTGTTTATGAGTCTGTTTCCTGGTATAAAGGAAAACTGTGCTTTTTCATGTAATGTTAATTTTCCATAAATGGCTGGGCATTAAGACTGTGATGTTGAGTAGCCAATTAATCTTCCTTTAGGTGCCTCCCAACTCAGTGACTTTGGGGTAGGTGGTGGTGCTCAGTGCATAGCGTGGGGACCTTATGTACCACCAGAGCATTAGTGTGTGACAGTTTTAATTCATGTTTCTCTTAAGTGTTACCACATATTTTGTTGTGGGTTATTCTTTTCATGCTTGACTATTTTTTTTTTTAATGCCAGGACAGAGTCAAATACCTATCTTGAAATTCAATTAGACTATATAATCTTTGGGGGCATGGAGGCTGTCTATTTAAAAAAATAAATAAATAAAAACTAGAACACTACTGAGTTTGATTGTTAAAGATTTTTCATAACAATAGCACTGTTTTAGTGGGTTAGTCTTCCTACCTTTTAAACATGTCATTCTAGTTGGATCTTCCACTACGAAAGTAAAAGTAGGAATATCCATACTTGTAGAAGAAATACTAAACTGGTTAAATTTAATGTTTTCAGCCTCCTCTTAGTGAAGTATCTGGGAGAAAAAGACCTTCAGCTTCAATAGGTGAGGAGAGTGGTTGTCATAGACATCAGTCTACATCCTCTTCTAAGACTCCAATTGCTGCTGAAACCACAGCTGACAATCAGTTTCAGATCCCAGTGAACTTTCACGATGGGGATACTGCGCAGGAATCAATTGAAAAGTTAGGCCAGAACAGCGTTGCCACAAAATCAACAGAAGGTGACATATCTAAAAAATAGACATAAGACAAGTTAGTGCTCTTGAGGTCAACTTTTACATCAATATTTTAGTTCAAAAATTTTCAAGGGGAACTGTTCGAATGCTTGATTAAAAACAAATGTATGGGAAGACAAAGGATTGCATTTTCTTTCACAAGAAAGTTAATGTTTCCCATGGTTGGGGGTGGCTGGTTCTGAGATCATCAAAGGGTTTCTAGGAAAATGTCTATGGTTTCAGTATTGCTTTCCTTGAGCTATTGTTTACAAAAATGGCATTCCTGTACTATATGCAAAAAATGTTTTGGGGATGCCTTACATTTTAGCTCATACTTCTTAAAGAAGATACAATATATCCATGTTACTTATTGAGCTTTCTTCACCTAATTTCCCCATTATGAATTGTATGTATCAAAGCCAAAAAGAGAGTGTATATTTTTTTAAATTACAGAAAGGATCTAAGTTTGTAGGCTCCTTCTTACATATATAACTCTAAAAATATTTGCTTTTTTTGTAAAAAGTAAAAGCACATTTAAGGATGTGAACCTGTAAGGAACTGTGTGCGCTTCTGGATTCTATTTAATTATTTTGCTTTCTTTTTTTTATTTCAGGATCTCCATAGTTAGTGTTTTGTTAGGTGTGGCGTTTTCTAAGTGGACATCAGCTGGTTTAGTTTTAAGGAAGTGTTCAACACTTGTTTTTATATGAATGTGAGCAAAAGTAAAGTAGAAGGGTAAAGTGGATGTGTTGATATATATACTGTCCTAAATTCACTAAATATCTGCAGTTTTTGCAGATTCATAAAATAGCAAATAACATTCAAATCATCCTCAGTTTCATAGAGGTTCTTGTTTTTTCATTTCTCTCTATTTCATGGTTATGAAGTGTGCTACAAGAGGTATAGCAGATTTTATTTTAATTTCAACTCAAATATTTAGTTTTACTTTTGAGACAAATTTAAAAATTAAAGCAGTTATTCTAAATTTGTTTTTATATTTTAGAATGTATGTGAATGAAGTTATAATTTAAAATTCTGCTAAGTATAAGGCTAAACGAGATTTCAACAAACCAGACAAGACATTAGTTTTATTAAATGTAAACAGTTCAAATAAACATTCATTTCTAGTGTTGGAACATGAGTAAAATCACGAGTTTTATCACCCATAATTACTTATTAACTTCATTTATTTTGATTTAGAAGATTTAGTATAACTGAGGAAATGACTTCTTTCTAAGGTAGGTGGGAAGATAGGAATGAGTTCATTTTTGCTTTACTTGTTAACTGCCAAACAGCCTTCAGTTAACTTTATAACTAGAAGTAATGTCTAACATTGATGCCTTAATACTGGGAGGTGTCCTAAACGACTCAACATCCAAAGAATTATTTTTAAACTTGTAGTGGATTTTAGAAGTTGATGTTAACTTCAAGTCCATTAAAATTTTCAGTCATGTTACCTTGTGAATCTGAATAGAACAATTATGAACACACATGCACTTGTAAATGAGTATATAGCAGTGGCCTTCCTAGTAGTTAGAGTAATTTCAATACACAATTGAACCTTTTAGAAGTAACCTATTTTCAAATGAAAATAGGAACTAGCATAATAGGAATTGATGCAAATGAATATTTTAAATAGCATCTTTTCAACGTACTAGTCATACATCTCAGAGCAATGTTTGATCCATGCCTCTTTCTATCCATGAAAATGATGCAAATGTAAATTTGGATTGAAACTGTATATACAAGTAATAGACTGAATATTTACTTTCACTTCTTTTTCGTTGAATGAAGTGTGTGCATATTTAGCATTCAGTGTGTGTAATTTGTGGTATATCTTTGCCAATTTTATAAAAATATCAAAAAACTCCAATTGTGGTGTTTGTGATCTGTAAAAATGTATATGTATGAACTTTACTTTTATAGGTGAGTGAAGGTATTTGTTATGGAATTTAATCTTATTAAAATTAGGAATGGCTTGACTCTCCAATTCATAACCAGTTTTCTGCAATTTTAATAGAATCATTTTCATATAATCCTGTTCTTGGTTTAAAACAGAGGCAGGTAAAAAATGCTAACCATGGCCCTAAGCAAAAGACAGTAATCTTCTTTGATATGGATTAGCTTATTTTTCTCTCAGAAACAAATACAACTCCTTCCTGCAACCATCTGTAACCGCAGTGCCATGTCTCTCCCCATATTCCTTCTGAGTATCCAGTATCTTATTAAATATCCAGCATATACACAGTCACCAGTACTAGATAATACCCAAAATTGGAAATAATTCTTAGTTTAAAAGTATTGCATATATATTGGTGGAATTCCATGATTTAAAGTTTTTTTCCTGGAGAACTGGAGGAAATGTGTGAATGGTAAGAAAGCAATATTGCACAAGTGGATATGACTTTTTTGTAAGTACCAAGCAACACAACATGATCTTTTGATAATCAGTAATGTGTACATCTACTTTTCTTGAGGTGGAAGATGTAGCTTACTGTCTTCAACATGAGATTGACTGACTGTACCTTGAAGTATGGAGTGTTTAAAATTCCTAAAAATGTAGGAATCCAAATAGTTAAATTGTTTAGACAAATGTGCTGTGTGTCTTTACAAACAAATCCCCTTTGTAAATAATCTTAAAATTTAGTATACATACCTGGGATCTTCCAGCTCTTAGAATATTGTGAGTTGAATGAATCATATGTAATTGATGAAAAGCTTCAAACCCTGCCTCTTCATTTGAAAGAAAAGTTTCTCAGACTAATTCAACAGCAATCTGCCTTTCAGTCTAGATGTTATCTTTTGGCTCATGCTGCTTTTTGGGGCTTAATGCTGTAATTAAACTAGTCCAAAATGTCTACTTAGCTCAATTTGCAGCACTTCCTTTCAGAAAACTATTCCTGCTTGATTCTGTGCACTGAGTGGAAGCCTTTGAAGTTGTTGCAGCTCTGATGTACAAAATCAATAACTTTTAAAAATCTAGTTTACTATTCAATATTTATGTAGTGACATAAGTTTCACTAGTGCTGTACAGAACTAATTCACAGTCACTGCCCAAAGGCCTTTCATTTATATTAGACAAGTGCAGGAAATGATATCACACAGTAGGGATAAGAGAGAACAAATAAAAAGAAAACAGGAGGGGGGGCATTCATATCTGAATTTAAAAAAAAATGTTGTGAATATGGCAACGGTAAAATAGATGTGCAAACTCAGGCAAAAGGGAGTAGGTTTTAAAGGGTGGATTTTAAAGCCCTTGGATGCATGAACTGGAGTCTTGAGTAAGAGAAGGGGCTATTTTACCTCTGTATTTGGCACTGGTGCTATCACTGCTCGAATACTGTATCTAATTCTGATGTCCACAACTCAGGAAGGATATTGGTAAATTGGAGCAGATTCAGAGAGAAAAGCCATGAAAATGATTTAAGGATTAAAAAACATGCCTTAGTGATAGACTCAAAGAGCTCAACAAAGAGAAGGTTAAGAGGTGACTTGATTTCAGTCTAAGTAGCTACATGAGGGGACAAATATTTAATGGGCTCTTCAGTCTAGCAAAGAAAGGTGTATCATGTTCCAGTGTGACTGGAAGTAAGGTATAAATTACAAACAGTGAGAGTAATTAACTATTGGAACAATTTACCAAGGATTGTGATGGATTCTCCGTCACTGGCAATTTTTAAATCAAGATTGGATGTTTTTCTAAAAGATGCTCTAGGAATTTATATTGGGGAAGTTCTATAGCCTGTGTTATACAGATCAGATTAGTTCATCACAATGGTCTCTTCTGTCCTAGGAGACTCTATGAAGAGGAAAAAGAGGTTATTCCAGTCAAAAGGCAGTTTGAAAAGAGCACCAGGATCCAAGTGGGAGGGGATAAAGGAGTATCTAAGCAAGAATTGTGACTACAAGTCCTGAAGTGGGAAGTTTCTTAAAGAGGTGTGCAA
>NC_133773.1:46807804-46810372 GCF_003597395.2 Chelonoidis abingdonii
TAGTGATAGACTCAAAGAGCTCAACAAAGAGAAGGTTAAGAGGTGACTTGATTTCAGTCTAAGTAGCTACATGAGGGGACAAATATTTAATGGGCTCTTCAGTCTAGCAAAGAAAGGTGTATCATGTTCCAGTGTGACTGGAAGTAAGGTATAAATTACAAACAGTGAGAGTAATTAACTATTGGAACAATTTACCAAGGATTGTGATGGATTCTCCGTCACTGGCAATTTTTAAATCAAGATTGGATGTTTTTCTAAAAGATGCTCTAGGAATTTATATTGGGGAAGTTCTATAGCCTGTGTTATACAGATCAGATTAGTTCATCACAATGGTCTCTTCTGTCCTAGGAGACTCTATGAAGAGGAAAAAGAGGTTATTCCAGTCAAAAGGCAGTTTGAAAAGAGCACCAGGATCCAAGTGGGAGGGGATAAAGGAGTATCTAAGCAAGAATTGTGACTACAAGTCCTGAAGTGGGAAGTTTCTTAAAGAGGTGTGCAAGCATAGTGTTGGAACTTTGAAAATGAGGATGAGGAATTCAAACTTTATGCAGAGAAACAAGGGTTTTGAGGAAGGGGGAAAACTAGAAATCTTTTAGCATCTATTACAATTGTAGATACATTTGTTTTTCCTTTTGTTGTTACTCGGATTACTTTGACTTGCATCAGTTTCAAGAATCCCATTCCCTGCATAGAATGGAGCTGCAATGGCATGTTGAATAGAATGAGTTGGATAAGCAGTTAAAATGTGGGCAGTCTATAATCAAATGATGGATGCATGGAGTGTACAAGGGCTGTTAACTAAATAGTGATTGAATTAATTCAAATGTGTAGCCTGGGCCCAAATCCACAGCTGGGGAAAAGAAAACTTTATTCATGTCATTTAGTCCAGCAGTTAATTTGGCCCATCATGGAGAAACGTGTTCTGAAATTTGTTAGAAGTGTAAAAAGAAAACTCAAAAAAAATCAGCTCATTCCAGTATCTGCATGAATATTGTTCAGAAGGCATGTAAAACATTTTGGGATGGGAAAGAGACCATAGCATTGCTATTTGATAAACAAAGGAGACTAATCTGCACAGAGTAAATCTGCAAGTCAACCCTCAGGTGTTGTCTTTAAATCTTAATTTGCCCATGTGCCTTGGGCCAGAAATTTTCAGCTGCAGTGCCTGTTTGGTCCACACACACCCTAGCTATTCTCAGGCCCCATATGAAGGGCATAAAGGGCTACCACAGATGAACCATCCCCAGTTCTTTTTCAACCATCTATGCCTGAGACAGAGCATTCAGTAGTGTTCACGTGCTTTGCTAGTTATCTGTTTTAGTTTATTTAAACTTTACTTTAATCTCTAGTAATCCTAACAGACTAGTTTAAAAGTTTTATTTTTAATAGGTTTAGTTTAGTTAAAGGAGGCAAAAGTTTTGGGAGGCTTTTAGCCTCCCTCCTTTTCAGGGGAACTTTTACTGAAGACCTTTTTTTCTTGGGGTATGCCTAAATTCCCAGGATTTAAGCATTGCCTCAGTTGGTAGGAGTCCATCCCAGTTAGTGATGGCCACTTGCACCATATCCACTGTTCAGAGGATACTCATGTGCTTTCGAAGGGCAAGATTTGCTCAGGATTCAAGAGTCATTACAGGACAGACAGGGACATATGGAGCAATCCCTCCAACCTGCAATAGATCCAAGCCCAGATACCCTACTGTGTATCAGTTTAAGTGACCACAACACACTATTTCTGCAGCTCGATTGCCTTCCTGACTGTTGTGCAAGAGAGATTTGTGGGTGATAGTATCAAATCTTCTGCTAAAAGGCATGCCAAACCAGCTTCAGGAAGGACTTGGCCACAAGAAACTTGTGGTATGGGAGAACTTGCTTCTCACAAACAGTACTGCTGATGCTCCAAATCATCTCAGTATTGAAGGTTCATTCACATCTAAATCCCATGGACACTATTGATCCTGTACTGAGGAAACATATCACTGGCAGCTCCACTTCTTCAGAGAGTCCTACAGTACTCAAATCTACCAGTCAATCTGTACCAACACACACACTTATTCTCAGTACCACAGGCTTCTGCGTAGATCTGCCAAGTACTGCAGGAATTCAGATTCATGGTACTGTAGCCTATTTCATCCCCAGTACCAACTGGTTCCCTGGTACCTATGCGAGCTGTCAGATAATCTGCTCCTCCACCTTTGTCTATGCCCACCCCCTTTTCTGGATTGTGGAGACAACAGTTCTCATTCAAAATATTCTATCCAAGGTTCTTTTGATCATCTACCTCAGCCTGAATTTCCTGGAGCTTTCTCCTCAAGGGACACTTCAAGACACAAGGATAGTAACACTCACAGCTATCGTACCATCTCTAGAGCCTAGGGATTGGTTCACAACCCTTAAGCTACAAGATACATATTTTCATATCGTGATCCATCCATCTCACAAGAGGTTTCTGTAATCTGTCATCAGTCAAAGGCACTTTCAGTATTGAGTGTGTCAAAGTTAGACTCAGGGCTCACAGTTTGTCAGACCACTCTGTTTTATTAGCACAGCGCTCTGCTAATACACCCAGAT
>NC_133773.1:46810472-46887154 GCF_003597395.2 Chelonoidis abingdonii
GGGCTAGCCATGCATATCTTATTTCCTTACTATTACCGATCTTCTGTTAATGTTTCGCACCCTTGTTTATGCCTAATGTTTCTTTTCCTGGCACCTGTATTTCAATATTTCTTATTTCTGCTTAAAGGTACATACAACATTTCTTTAATCCATTCTTATTTTCACAATATAATTAATTCTACTTTCACAAGTGCTTTCCTTCAGGCTCTCTGCTGCCCCTAGGATGTTTGCAAAGGTTATGGCAATTGTCGCCACCCTACTTCATTGCTGGGAAGTCAGTCTTCCCTTACCTCAATGATTGATTGACTGCTTAAAGGATCCTCTTGCATTGGGGTCCAAGTTGGCATCAAGAGAGCTTCAACCCTGTTCACCATGCTAGGACTTCAGTTCAACATTGAGAAGTCCTCACTTATCTGCTCAGCAAATACAACATCTAGATCTTACCTACCGGAAGACAGATTTCTTATTCTGACACATTTGATTACTCATGTCCCATTGAGCCTTGGCAGCTCCTCAAGTCACAGGGTGGCATCTGTCTTCATCATGCTACATCCCCACTTGCACTTCTGCTGTTTCCAGGCTTGGCTCAGGACACTTATACCCCAACAGACACAGTTTGAAAGTTGCTCTGCATTCCTCAGCATATGCTAGTCTCTCTCACCTGGTAGAAAAATCCACAGATCTGCTAAGGGATTCCCCTTCACCTATCCATTCCCTCTCATCCCATAGTTTCAGGGCTTGGCTACATTGGCACTTTACAGCGCTGCAATTTTCGCACTCGGGTGTGAAAAAACACCCCCCCTGAGCGCTGCAAGATACAGCGCTGTAAAGCGTCAGTGTAATCAGGGCGGCAGCGCTGGGAGCGTGGCTCCCAGTGCTGCACACTACACCCGAAGAGGATGTGGTTTACGTGCAGTGCTGGGAGAGCTCTCTCCCAGCGCTGCCGCTCTGACTACACTCATACTTCAAAGCGCTGCCGCAGCAGCGCTTTGAAATTTCTAGTGTAGCCAAGCCCTCAGATTCCTTCCTTCTAGGATGGTGAGCTCCCCTACAGGACTATACTGTTGAGGGCAGATGGTCTGCCCACAATCTACTCTTCATATCAACTTTCTGATGCTCATGACAATCCGATACGCTTGCTTCTAGATTTATTATAGGGCTATCTAACCTGTTTCCAAATATCAAGGAACTCACCCTGACCTGGGATTTGAACTTAATTATCACCTCTCTGATGAAGCCTCCCTTTGAAACTCTGGCTATGTCTTCACTTTTACACCTATCCCTGAAAACTACTTTCTTTGTGGCTATATCATCTCTGGTTTGAGAGCTGGTAAGTTAAGTACTTTGCGAGCTAACCACCACCCTCTGTGCTCTTAAGACAAGGTATCCTTCTGCTCACATCCTGGGTTCTTACCTAACATCATATCAAATTTTCATATCAGAGTATCTTCTGGGGTTTCACCCTCAACCTCATCAGTCTGAGGATGCAGTCCTTCACACCTTGGATATTTGGAGGGCTTTAAGCTTCTGTTTTGGACAGGACTGGAGCTATTTGATTTTTTTTCTGTTGTGGACATGATTAAAGGTACACCTGTGTCCAGAGTCTAAACGGGTTTCCAGTTGTATTCTGTCCTGCTAAAAAGTTGCTAGTGTCCTACAGCCTGCCAGTGAAAACTGTTACTAACCTTTCTGTAGCTGGTACTCTTCAAGATGTATTGCACGTGTCAATGTAGGCATCTGTGCACCCTGAGCGCAGTTGGTGGAATTTTTCCTGAGTGACATCTGTCAGGTCAGCTCCAGTGCTGTCTAGTGCCACATGCTCATAGTGCTGGTATAAACAGTGTTGCCAACACTGCGCCCCCTCAGTCACATGAATGTACTTGTGTGTAGACATCAGGTTAAATAGCAAAAGATGCAGTTGCACTGCACATGGCAAGAGTGGTTGCTGTAATGTATACAAGAGACTAGCTGAATTGTTTTTGCCATTGTGCAGGGTTAGACAACACTGATACACTCTGCAGCATCCATTCCTGGAGTCAAATTCACAGAAGCACTGGTGCAAGAAATCACAGGGTTTTCCACATAATATGGTAATGGGCTCTACTGGGGTGTGATTTCTAAAGTCTAACAGACTCCACTAATTGGTCTTATTAAATATTAGTTATGCAGGGTATATATGGACCACTTAATGTGCAGCATGTAGGTGCTCTTTAGAAATCATACCCCTAAAGAGCACATTACCCCCACCATGTAGGGAAGCCTCTACTGTAGACCCTCTAGCATAGGTAGATCTCCTTCGTAACATTTGCAAGTTCTCTCTCCTGTTTCCATTCTGTATGTGGGGTGATGTGGCTTGATTCATTAGTATGTGCAAAATGAAATGCTGTAAATGAAACCATACAAACCATTCTATTATATCCTCTTGTACACCACCAATGTAACTTTTACGTAGATGAAACTTTTTTGGCATGCAAACTGTACAAGCATTGCCAAAGTATTTAAAAAAAATTGAAGTACCTGTCAGAGAGATGTCTGATCCACCTAGTATTAGGTTACACACTTTGAGCCTACCCAATCTTGTTCCTCTAGGCACAAGTTAATTAAAATCATTTCTGGTGGTTCTCATTCATGTAAGGTACCACAGCAGTCTTTATACAGTCAATTAATTTGACTAATTTAAATAAGATGTTTAATAGTGCTAATGTACTGTATAAGTCTGGAGCTTTAGTCAAGTGAAAAAGAGAAATCAAAGAGCCATGAAAGTTACTGTAATACAACTGGTGTTTAACAGCCACTAACTAAAAAGAAAAGTTCTCTTTCATGTGATAACAAACTTCAAAAGTTTAGTTTAGTGTTTAGGCTTGTGGTCAAGTGAATTTAAAGGGAGAATTTTTAGGAGCAGAATTCAATTTAAGGGGTTCAGGTATTTATTTTATCTGCCTGAGTGATATTCTCTCAATTGTACAGTAATAAAGTGTGATGTTGGAATTTGCCACACTACCTTTACCTGCATTTTAGACAAATTGATTGTGCTACATCAACAGGCTTCTACAAATGATTTGTAGAGTTGTTAGTGTCTGTACCCAAGGTGCTGGCCATGAACTCCCTTTAACAGCATCTAGTTTTATAACTGGTCTGGTCCTGAAGAGTGCTACAGAAAACTCTGGATTAACAAACTCTAATCCCCCTCAAAGTAGCTCTACTGAATACTATTTGTGATTAGTGTAAAATATTCTAACTATAACATTTAACTGAAATCAATGAACTTATCTACAGAACATACCTTGCTCATTTCTTTCAATGAGACTGCATAATTTTAATTACTAGAGTGGGAAAAAGTAACTGTGGCTTAAAAATGGAAGGCTAAGTGATTATTTCTAATTTCTACAAAGAACAAGTATCATAAAAAATGGGAAAGTGAGACTGAAAACGTTCACATCCATCCTTAGTACAGGACAACTCTAACCCATGCTGTTGCACAAAAGAATATATACCTGTTGGTGTATAAGGTTCTGGCAGACACAGCAAAGTAACAACTGATTAGGGTTTACTTGTTCCAAACCTTGTGTAATCTATTATGTCATCTTTGTAACTCCTCTCTCCCTTAATAGGCTCTACTAGTGCCACATCACTTTAATCAGTAAAGCAAGACAAGCCTTCATAAAACTAAACACCTTTAAGTGGATTGTAGTTTTAGTGCAACTTGACTCTGACTGGATAACAAAGCAGCCATGCAATTACTGTGTTGAAAGAATGGATTAAACAATGAAATTTCTTCAACAGCTAGTTCAGTCATTTCAGCTAACAGTGGACAGAGCCTGTTAATTTAGTGTGTATTATACCAATTCCTTGGAATGCTTCATTTGTGTCACTGCGTTTATATTCTTGAACCATTATGGTTTACATTAAACCAAACCTTACCTGAACAAATCTTATTTAAGATTCCTCATGAATGAGGGTGTAATGAGAAAACAACAGAGCGAGAGTTTTATTCAATGGCAGTGCAAAAATATTTAATGTCTGAGGTTTTTTTCCCCTTGTTCTACATGCATATGGCAATCCTAGGCATTCTGTTCCAATGTACTGACTAATAGCTTACACACACAATCTGACAGCACATTTGGTATTGTACATGCTTTATTAAAATGGTACTTGTATTTACAGTATCTGCAGAAACAATCCTTCCCATGTCTTGCAGTCAGACATGCACACACCCTCAGTACAGCGTTCTGAAGGCTAGGTTCCCAAATATTAGGCAGCTCCTGGGGGCATGGTGGGGTGGTTTATTTAAAAGGAAGCATGAGGGAATGCATTTGGCTGTCACAATGCTAATTATGTATCTTAACATATGGCAGTAACACTGAGTAGTCCTTTTCCATTCTATATACAGAATGACAGCAAGGTTTGCTAGTCAACAGAACATTTTACTTTCTGTCTCAATGGTGCCTACTGTGATTTTGAAACCACATACAGGGGGCTTTCCCTTAAAACAATTCAAGTCTATTTAAGTGAAATAAGGCACAATTAATATTGATTTGATTTAGGGGAAGGGTAAAAGGCAGGTTTCAGCTGATAGTTGCGAAGAAATTAGTTTTGCCAGATCCTTTTGAGAGAGAGATCACATATATGTCCTTCAAATCTGCACTGATGTCTCAAGAAAACTGAAGTTTTTCTGCCAGGGCTACTATTGCCCACATTTTAACACCAGTTGCAGCGGCCCAGACTTCTAATATTGATGTACATGAGTAAATATTTTTAACGTGGAAGGAGAAAACCTGTGAAACAAAACTCAACCTGTCCTTTTCTTAAAAAACTTGCTTAGAGAGCCTGTAAGTATGGACTATGTGAATGCTTCATCTTACTTTTAAAAAGGATTAGGTTCTTTTTTAAACCTTTTACATCCCTGGCCCCTCCTCATAAATGAAGCCTTACCACACACTACAAATAAACTGCAACAAAAAGTTTTGCAGCACAAATAATGCTTAGTATTCAAATCTTCATTGTGTGTTTTTTTCTTTGTACAAAATCTGTTGAATTTTTTTTTGCAGCAGATGAACTGTACCCAAAGATGCAGGACATTGTGATGGGGGAATAAGAGGTTGCAGTTCTGAAGGCTCGGACTTTGGTTTTTACAAAGTTCAATCCTGTTTAGTGTGATCCTTGATATCCTCCTCATCTGTATATTCTGATGGTTCTTCCCCAGGTTTTAGGAGTCTACCTACGTAGTCATATTTTTCTGGAAAAGACATTTATGTATCAATTACTATCAAACACAGCTACTTCCACTTAATCTCTTCCCTGTAACTAATGTGCATTAGAGATCAGGTGTTTTCCCCCCTTTTCATGCTAAGGTTCTGATTCCACATCACTGCAATTAAAAGAATTTTAAACCCTGACAGCAAGATCAGACCTTGAAATGTCTTTGTAGGGATTTTCCACTTGTCTATTCTTTGACCACAACTGATCCAACAGTTGGTGAAAATTCTATCCTTATACCTTTGCAACCCCATTGATTAGCCTGTTTTTAGTGTGGTTTGAAGAGTGGCTAACCTCCTGTGCCTGATGAAAATAATGCAACTTTTAAGACCAAACAGATCAGTACTACACCCAAGAAAGATTAAATAGAATCTACACTGAACATTTTATGACTATAAGGTGCCATATTCTACATTAGTAACTCCGAGGCCTGTTCTGGCAGTGGAGTGAAATTCTATACTTCAACACATCAAGTCTGAAATGTACTTCCTATTTACTATTTATATAAATAAAAGTAATTAAGCACATTATTGTGAGCACTATTAAAATTCCTTTTAAAGTTAACTCAGTAAGTCAGAATTCTCTTTCCAAGAAGATAAAAATATTGCCACAACTTTTGTACAGTGAGCAAGAAACATATTAAAAAGCCTTCACCCATCTGTCATTGACAGATCCACTAGTATAAGTAAACAATTACATTTTGCTAGTTTAAAAAGTTACCTTTAAATTGCATTTCCCATTCTCTAACACTTTCCATTTGTACAGCATTTAAGTCCGATAAGTCATCATATTCATCTCTGAGTGCATCTTTATCTAGACAGAAAGTTGCTAGTCCCCTGGAGGCATCTCTGCCAGCAAATATTCCATATGGACCCTCTGAAAATAGAAAACAAAACTGATATTTTCGAAGTTTATAGTGCTTGACCTCAACACTTGAGTAACGTGTGTGGCAGAAACAGTAGGGAAAACAAAACTTTACATCATCCCATACTTCTGGAGGAGGAGTTGGGAACAGCAGCATTGTAATGTTGAAGCATTTAATGGCACATCTCCACAATGGGCATCACTCTAAGACAGACAAGGAAGGCTGACAAGAGAAGCAAAGGCAGGAAAAATAAATATTTTACAAGCTACCTGACAAGACCAAATCAAAAGTCAAACTCATCTTATGTGAGAGTCATTTCAAGTGCTTCTGCATTCTGAGGTTGAAGGCACATGAGAACAGAATGAGAAAGGAAAAACTTTTCTACTAGGAAATAGTACGTACGTACAAAAGAGACCATTTAAGTTTGACTCAGCCCTCAAGTCCTGGCAACATCTTAGGGTATGGCTACACTTGAAATTTCAAAGCGCTGCCTGTGGTCGGAGCGCCAGCGCTGGGAGAGAGGTCTCCCAGCGCTGCACATAAACCAAATCCTCTATGGGTGTAGCTTGCAGCATTGGGAGCCGTGCACCCAGCGCTGCAGCACTGATTTACACTGAGGCTTTACAGCGCTGTATCTTGCAGTGCTCAAGGGTGTGTTTTTTCACACCCCTGAGCGCAGAAGTTGCAGCGCTGTAAAGTGCCAATGTAGCCATACCCTCAGAATGGAAATCCATTATAGACATGCAACTTAAGTTCCCTGATGTTAGATCACTGAACTCAAGTGTGATACCAAGGGTGGAAGAACAGTTTTTTAATGTAAAACCAGGGTATTGGTCCAACCCTTTCACACAGTTCTTTTAAAGAAATACTTTATGAACCATCAAACTCAGAGTATTCTTATAAAAAGTTACCCTAACACAATGAAATGGGAAATGAAGCAATTACACTGATTCGATTCCAAGTTATTCTATAATGAACGTCTGGACTGCAAGATGTCTAAGGTTTGTAGTGTAAATCAGTTAACCATTTAGTCCTAACTTGAAGGCTAATAACCAGCTTACTAAACAATGGAGTCAGGGTCAAGGTCACAGCATGTTAGTGTTTAAAAGGGCATACAACTGTTTAATATAGATAAGAGTGCTTTTTTATTTTAAAGTTTACTAGTTTTCTAATCCAGTTTACTTTATAAATTTATATTTACTTTTTCCTCTCTCAGGCAGAGCAATGAAAGTTGATGGAAGTCCATTTTATTTTCAGGTTCTCCATTCTACCACATTTGGGTTTCAAACACCGCAGTAGTGTCTTAAATTTCCCATTTACAGCTATTTATTCCCAGTCATAGAAGCTGATCTACTGGCCTTATTTGTGTAAAAACAAATCAAAGTCTGAGACTAAAACTGAGCTGAGAACAATGACAGTTACTTTTCCAAAAACAAAAGTAACAAGTTTTTCCAACTGCCAATTTCATCTTAGATTTTATAAGCACACTTGAAGACAGCAGTTACCTGCCTCTGACCCTTTTATTATTTCTGTGGAGATTACCAGGCACCTTAGTCTCCACACCTATTTCAGAACAACAGACCAACATTCATTAACATCTTGCCTCTACTTTTAATAGTTTATCCAACTGAACATAAGAGGAATTTGACAGGCAAACAGTTACCCAATCTGGAGTTTGACCAGAACAAACACGGACATAACCTTTTCCCTACAGAAAGCTAGTTGATACACTTGCATGAAAGCAGTGCAGGTAATTACCACTTAGTGCAGTAGATGACCTGAGGAACCGTACAACTGTGCTAATGAAACTTCAAACTATCAAATAGAGGGTTACTGTATGGAAAGCAAGTCTGACTCTCTGATGGATGAGTTCCTGTTGAGGTTGGTACATAGCTTTCCAGAATTTATCTTAACTCATTACACTTTTAAAATTCTGTTTTTGCCCTCATCAATAAAATTCCATTAAAAAGTTTCCTTTACAGACAGAAGTAACCCAAATGTTGCATGATTACCTATTAAAAAAATCAAATACAGTTATACAAAAACTTTGATGGCAATTTGTTTAATGTTAAGTGGCCAAGTTCCTCAAGCACAACACACTTAACATAACCTTTGGAGCTGTAGAAACCAACAAACAGTTACATACTACAGTTTGAAGCACCAACTCTTTAATATGTAGCAAACAAAAAAAACCTACAAAACAAAATGTAAAGTTAGTTATTCAATATATTTATTTTTCATAGAAGCTAACTGACATTACTTTGTCTAGTACAGCTATGTGGTATACTAAAGAGCTCATCTATTAGTGTACTGTCATATGTAGAATACAAACATTTTTTAAGATGTAGAAACCAGACTTACTAGCTTCTCCCCTCCACTAGGGTTCCTAGATGCACTCATTATGCTGGTTCTGAGCTCCTACCATTCAGTTATGATCCTGCTAATATGTTATGAGCAAGTACTGTACAATATACAGTAAAAGCTGTGTTATCTGGCACTTTATCAACTAGAAAGCGCTATTAACCAGCATTTCTGATCTGTCCCAATACAAATATTCAATCTAATAACCAGGACTAGTATACTGCCCAGGAGGTTATGCAGTGGCACATTCTGCATTCTACTTATATGCGAAAGAGGCAGAAAATAAACAAGCAAACTGATATCAGGGATTTATTCAGAAAAGCAGCTTCCAGTGTGTCTCATAGGTCATTACAGATTCAGCCCAGTGTCCTACACCTTCTACATCTATAATGTTAATTGACAATAATAATGATCCTGAGGCACTGCAAGATCCTGAAGTGCCTTCTAAATCAAAGATTAAATTATGTTCAGTAGTTTTAGTGTTAAGTATATTTTTAGTGATATGAATGTATGCCATGCGCTGCCCATAGTAACATGTAGTGTCATAAAATAACCTAACATATAGAAGACTTTACCTGTATACACACCTAAGTGCTTCAAGAAACAACTACTCTGCAGTGCAGTACTACTACTGGATTGGTGAATACCAGTATACTGCACTACAGTATTTTATACTTTATTCATTATATTGTAATACTTTGAAAATTGGTATTCCACTGGTAAATATAACTCAGTTAACCAGAATTTTTGATTTACCAGCACCCTCCCATCCCCCCAACATTCCAGATAATGAAGTTTTTACTCTACATTGTTACAAATTTATGCCCTTTCTCAGGCACCAAGAGTGGAGGGGAAAATATGATTGGACTACTCTACCCAATACCTGCCTACAGTCCCAAAAATTGCTGGATGTTTCTGTTAAATAGATCAGCAATAAAACATTCATATTTAAATCGCAGGGCTGTTCACACCACTCTGATCTCATTTCTGTCAATCTGAAGACATAGCAGTGACATCAGTTCATATTCACACTGTTCTCTTCACACACATAACAGCAAGAAACTTAAGTTATGTGAAAGCTTAGATTCTTCAAAAACTGGTAATGCTGCTAGATAAATGCTGGTACTGCATTACCACATACCAGGTCAAACAAACCTTTCTGCACCAAGGTATTTGAAAGGGGGAACACCACCCAATTTTTGTACACTACAGCTAGTTAGCTACCAATCATGTAGCTAAAAAAAACAAGCGTATGAACCAGATATTCAGTACTCTTTCATCTAACACTTCTTTGTGGAAGTATGAGCACTTTGATGGAATACCAAGACTGATCAGAGAGACACCCAACTAGTTCAGCCCTTATTTAATCTTAACTAATAAATGCTAATAGGCAAATGGCAATAAGTAACTAATCTAAACCCTAAAACATGGGCTTTGAATTGTTTATAATCCCACACTACTAGAACACTGGAAAATAGAAGACAGAAGAAGTTGCATATGAATGGAGGAGTGTGATCATGAAACTCTACATGCAAAGCTAATACTTTATTAAAGTCACATAGCCTATTAACTCCTGTTATGTATGCAGTACTGTATGTACTGATTGCCTGAAGCTTATGAATCTCAGCACAGAGGGTACTCACGGAGCTTTGCCTAAACAATTATGACTTAACTATACACAAAAAGCATTACAAGCATTTAGTAAGCCAGAATAGGAAAAAACCACCAACTTCTTGTATGGCACAAAGGAAAACAGAGTGCTTTTAAAATAAAGATTTCAGTGTGAAATAAAACAATTACTCCAAATACATTCCAGAATGCATGATCACCATTTTCTTTTCAACAGTCAATTTAGACTTAACACTGAAACAAATGATTGAAATGGCTAAAAACTGAATGATTAATATTTTGCAGGCTACCCAAGAAGTATGCAGAACTCAATATATCTAATAGTCTTTAGCCTATTGCAGCATTTTAAGTATTAGTCTATAAATAGAGCTGAAGTTATGGTGACTATCTTTTTGGAGTATGACGATTGATAGTAACTTAAAAGGCCAAAGCAAAAAGGGGAAAGGCCCCATGTCACTGAAGCAGGAGCATCAAAACCAATTTCTTTAAAGACAATCGTCCTGAAGTTAATCTGCAGTACTCCAATACACCTACTTAGAACATCACCTAGTCCTTGAAGTTCTGAATTAGAGTACAAAAAATACAACCCACACATTAGAAAAACATAAGCGACTATACTACACAAACTTCATTCCTTGCCTCATACGATATGGTGTCATAACTCCCTAGAAAAAGCAATTACTAACTACAGCCTATAGAATCGAATGACATTTCAGATTTTTCTTTCCCAAAGCACTTTAAACAATGTTTCTTTCCCTACTGAATGTTTCAATGAATACATTACCTACTTAAGTAACTTAGGCTTTCAGTATAAAGTCAATGTCTTCTAATGGGAATGTGTGGACTGACATGTCTAAGCAAAAGTTTCTCAGAAAGGCTTTTGCTCCATGTATCTAGAGTAAAAACTTACCAAGATTTAACAAGCTTTACAGCTGTTTCTTTAAATTAGGAAGTTGTATGGTTCCTTGGAAAGCTCTTTGCCCCATTTCCCTTATCTGTAAAGCAGAGATGGTAATCCATCCCTTCTCTCACGCTTTGTCTGTCCTGTCTATTTAAACTGTAAATTATTCAGGGCAGGGAGTAAGGGTTTGAACATCACGAAAGAGGGCTACAAGCAACTAGAGGTTCCATTGGACATACTGTAATATGAACAAACAGAAGAATGTTGAAGGAGCTATTTCCAATACCTAGCTCTTACATAGCACTTTTCATGGAATGTACTTTTCAGTACTATTTCACTGAAATAACTTCCTTGTTTGTGAGAGGGTAACTCAAGCCAACATTGCAAAGGTAGGTGTATCTCCACATCACCTACTCCAATCCCAAAAAGGCTTCTCTTAAATACAGTATATTAACAACAACCGTGCTCTACTTCGGTACTCAGTAATCCTAAATCAGGAATGATATGAAAAAGAAAGAGTATACAAGGACACTTGTGACATGATCTACACAAAAATACTGAATCAGATTAACCACTGTTGTGTTTCTCATGAACACGAGGTACAACACTGAGCATGCTCCAACAGCCAAGAGCTCATTAAGACTTGAGCATCAAATTGGGTACTGAAACTTGCCACATACAAAGTGGACGAGTATAGCCATCTAGAGTAACATATTACAACCTGAATATCCTTTCCTGTAAAATATGAACTTGCCTACAAAATCCAATTCATTCAAAACATGCTCTCTCACTCTCTCTCAGAAAGTTATATGCCAGTCACAAACCAATCATTTCAGTAAAAGTTTGTGTACTACTTTTGAGTCCTTTGCAATGTAATCTGGTATAGAAGAGCACAAAAACATGTGCTTGGCATCCTGGTGAAGAGTTGAGTACAAGAATCCTGATGGGCAGACTGACATCTAGAAATTCAGATCTAGTTACTTTATACCAAAAGCACATAAACTTAAGATTTCCTACAAAAAACAAAGCAAATATAGCTATGAGTCTTAAGAAGCTAATTTCTAAAAAACCAAAACAAGATAAAGGGTCACAAGTGATGTCGGCTATTTTTCAAAGGGCACCTACCTTACTATAAACACTAGGGCCAAAACATTTAAATGTGTTCATTAATTTTAAACGCCCAGCTTGAAATAAGTAGGGCTGAGCACCCATAGCTCCATCTGGACTTATTTTGGATTTGAGAGTGTTCAGCACCTCTGAAAACAATCAGCACTCAAAATCAATCATATTTTCTTTTATATTTGGGCCTACTGCCAATATGACCCAAGGAACATTGGCCATATTTGAACAACTCACAGTTGTAACTAGTTTTAATCTTTTCATCTTGTGAATTAACTGTATAACAACTTGTACATGGAAAGGCAGACAAGACACCAGCAATGCTGGGCATTTGGTCCAAAAATAATTGGTAAAATTAGTCAAATATTGTTAAATAAGTGAAAAATAGTCAAATATATTTTAAAGCACTAGTTTATTAGAATAACAGTAACAAAAAAGAGCAATAGTTTATCGTATAAAATGGGCTTAGCCTTACATAACTATATCCAATTATGAAAAAGTTATACTGAGTTATTTTAACTCAGAAAAATGTGAAAATTAAATGGAGTTCTAAAAACAAAAGAAATATTGTTTTTGGCAGCATTAGGTTAGCATTTAAATGTTATTCAAGACTGAACAGTTACAAAAGTAAAATAAAACAGAAATAGACTAAACAAAAGAAAAGTCATTTTTAAATACACTTAGAGTAGGCAGCAGAACAAGTCTTCAAGCAACTTAACAGCTGTATATCTTTTCTGTTTGTGTTTGGGAGGTTCTCCCTCCCCTGACCTTTCTTAGTTAACTTCTGTATATTTGTCTACTTAGTTTAGATTTTAAGCTCTTCAAGGCAAGTGAGTCTTAACTCATTTAACATGCTTTATAAGCCAACACGTACGCGGATGGCCTGGTATACAAATAAAGATACACATATGCTTGTTCTAGAACACTGGTTCTCAACCACAGCGCCACAGTGCTCCCCACAGGTCTAAAGCTCTAAGCCCATGGGTGGAGTTCAGAGTACAGGGGGCATTGTCTCCCGCCTCCCCCCCCCCAACATCAGGACCTTACCCAGAGTGGGGCAGCCCAGGAGGCAGCTCCATATGCACCCCCACACCTCCTTCTCTCCCCTAGCCCAGTTAGAGGCTCAAAATTGGAGCAGGGAAGTGTGGGACAGCTGCTCCTCACCTTTCAGACCCCTTTGACTGCTCATGCAGCTGCCACCCGGGTGGGAGAACCCAGCTCCAGGGGCGGCTGGCAGCAACGATGTTGGGGGGGGGGGGCTCCCATCACATAGCCCCTACCTACCTCTCTCCCTGCACCACCCCTTGCTTCACTGAGCTGCTAGCTAACCCCTGCCTGCACCCTAAGCAGTTTTCAAACTTTTTGAGCTGAGCCCCTCCACTCCACAGACACCCCCACAATGCTCTCCCCCAAATTCCTTCCCCAGCCCCTCCAAACAACTCCTTCCTTACTATACTGCCAAGCCCCCAAACTCCAAGCATCATGGCTGGACCCCCAAATTTTCCCCATCCCTTATCCTCTGCCCACATGGGCAGAGTGAGGGGGCTGTGTTTTGTGGATGGTGTCTTGGCTCACTGCCACTCCCCCAAGTTGTTCACATCTGGCAAGGGTGTCTAAAATCCTAGCTCCAAGCCCCCCTCCTCTAAACCCCTATGGGGGCAGAAGGGAGGCGAACTGGGTCTGAGGATGTCTCCAAACCAAGGGGGGGGAGTGTCTCTAGGTCACAATAGGCCATCAAGGGTTACACATAGGTCCTACGCCCTTGACTTAATGTAACAATGCACTAGACTACTGCTCCCAGACCATTGATGTGGACAACCCTTTAGGTGTAACCTTGGACTGTTCCAACTAGCAATACAGGAAGTGGTACAGCTCAGGTATAAATGTCCATACCACCAATTGCTGGAGTGCTGTCACCAATCATCATGGAGGAAGTTACAAGTTGTGTTAAATTTTAATCACAATTTACATTCTTCCATTTTTCTGTGAAGCTTTGTTTAGCTAAAGCATTGGTAGCCAAAAATTCCAGATTGAAAATACTCTTGGTTTTTAGACATTGTATACAGCCACCTGAAATAGCCTTATCTAGGACTGAGGCTAAGAAATTTGAGGGGATGGAATTCCTTAATGAAATGCTGACAAGTCACAAGGAAGAATAATCAGGTTGTAAGATAGGCTACAGCATCACTACTATGTGTAGGACACATTATATTTCTTTTAATCAAGAGATGGTAACATAGGGTTACAGTAAGGGAGCAAATGAGCAACTGCCAAATAAAATGAATTTAGCTGTCATATTAGAATTTCCTCTATTACAATTGTAATTTGCTTTCTATTCCAAACCAGAATTTGAGGATCCCTCCTAAAAAAGTTTTCCACCTGAACTTTCTCATATAGTGACTATAATAAAGATTTTGGGGGATAAGCTTCAAATTAGACAAAGTCTTGTTGAGATGAGACTTTAAAAACAGCCAATTTCCGTTTTCAAGTTTACCACCACAGATGGACCAAGTGGACTTGTAGGCTCTAAAGTTTTGTTTTGTTCTGTTATTTAGAGCAGTTATGTCACAAACAAAAAAAAATCTACATTTGTAAGTTGTACTTTCACAATAAAGAGTTGCTCTACAATACGTGTAAGGTGAATTGAAAAATACTATTTCTTTTGCTTATTTTTACAGTGCAAATATTTGTAATAAAAATTAAAGTGAAATGTGTTATCACTGAAATCAATATATTTGAAAATGTAGACAAAATATTTAATAAATTTCAACTGGTATTCTATTATTGTTTAACAGTGTGATTAAAACTGCGATTAATCGCAATTAATAAATATCCCTACTTTCTTCCTCTCTCTTAACATCTTAGTTGCCAGTCATTACATTTGTAGGTAACTTTTTCTTACAAGCGTGATTAAATGTTTCCTTAAAAAAATTTCATGGTGTATTTATATGGCCATAAATAGCTATGCATCTTGTCTCCCTATACTGAAATCTCTTCACTCCGAGTGTTTGAACTTCTATGATTTTCTCTAATCTCATTTAAGATTCAGCATGTGCCAAATGCTCCTGCCTGGCCTCTACCACCTATAAAGAAGTATGATCACCCACATCCATTTTAGAATCCAGTTAAAAAAAAAAAATCACCCTTTTAAATAAATTTACGTAAGAACATAAGAATGGCCATACTGGGTCAGATCAAAGGTCCATCTAGCCCAGTATCCTGTCTTCCGACAGTGGCTAATGCCAGGTGCTCCAGAGGGAATGAACAGAACAGGTCATCATCATGTGATCCATCCCGTCGCCATTCCCAGCTTCTGGCAAACAGAGGCTAGGGACACCATCCCTGCCCATTCTGGTTAATAGCCATTGATGGACCTTTCCATATAGTCTTGGCCTTCACAACATCCTCTGGCAAGGCGTTCCACAGGCTGCCTGTGCATTGGGGGGGGGGGGGGGGGGGAATAAAAAATACTTCCTTTTGTTTTAAACCTGCTGCCTATTAATTTCATTTGGTGACCCCCCCGTTCTTGTGTTATGAGAAGGAATAAACAATACTGCCTTATTTACTTTCTCCATACCAGTCATGATTTTATAGCCCTCTATCAAATCATGCCTTTAGTCATCTCTTTTCCAAGCTGAAAAGTCCCAGCCTGATTGCTCTCTCCTCATATGGAAGCCATTCCATACCCCTAATCATTTTTGTTGCCCTTTTCTGAACCTTTTCCAATTCCACTATATCTTTTCTGAGACTGGGAGACCCGATCAACACATAGTATTCAAGATGTGGGCCTACAATGGATTTATATAGAGGCAATATGATACTTTGTCTTATTATCTATCCTTTTCTTAATGATTCCAACTTTCTATTAGCTTTTTTGACTGCCACTGCACATAGAGTGGATGTTTTCAGAGAACTATCCATAATGACTTCAAAATCTCTTTCTTAAGTGTTAACAGCTAATTTAGACCCCATCATTTCAAATGTATAGTGGGATTATGTTTTCCAATCCCAACTATATATGTAAAATGTAAACCAAAAAACTACTGTCCCCAGTAGTCTCCTTGAACCAATGCCATTAGAGGTCTGACAACTACGATGGACAAAAAAGTGTTCAGCACCATTAGAGAGTGACAGATTTCTGTAACAGTGCTAAAAATGGTTTGGTCCATCTACAATAGGAATTAATCCACTATCAGCACTAGTTCAGGGACAATGGCTGCTGACAAGGGTCAGAAAACAGTTCAATTTCCCAAAAAGATAGGGTTTATGGGGATTGGTCCTGCTCTGAGCAGAGGATTGGACTAGATGACCTCCTGAGGTCCCTTCCAACCTTGATATTCTGTATTTCCCCTCACACTATTAAGAGAGATTCATGGCCTGGACTAATCATATTACACCTCTACCTCGATATAACGCAGTCCTCGGGAGCCAAAAAATCTCACCGCCTTGTAGGTGAGACCGTATTATATCGGGTTTGGTCCTGTACGGAATACCGGCAAGAGCCAATACACGATGCCAGACTGGACCGGCTTCCCCGGCAGCGATTTAAAGGGCCTGTGGCTCCCTGCAACAGCTGGAGCCCCAAACCCTTTAAATCCCCACCGGGGCTCTGGCAACAGGGCTCAGGTGGTGATTTAAAGGGCCCGGGGCTCCACACGAATTCGGAAATAACGTGGTAAAGCAGCAGGGCTTGGGTGGTGCTTCAAAGGTCCTGTGGCTTCCCGCTGCTTTACCGCGTTATATCCAAGTTCGTGTTATATTGGTTCGCATTCTATCAGGGTAAAGGTGTACTTATGTTAAACAATTTTAAGATGGAAGATTATCTTAAAATTACTACATGGAGTTATTTTGATTACAGAACACTTCCTAACTTTTCAGCATGTAGGTTCTATGCCGGGGAGGCCAAACTTATTGGCCCGAGGGCCACATCAGCGTTGCAAAACTATATGGAGGGCTGAGTAGGGAAGGCTGTGCCTCCCCACCCCCTACTCCCTGTCCCCTGACTGCCCCGACCCTTATCCACACCCCTGCCCCCAGACAGCTCCTCCCTCCCTCCAGGACTCCCACGCCTATCCAACCCCCCTGCTCCCTGACCCCTATCCACACCCCCGCCCTCTGATAGCCCCCAACTCCCTGGGGATTCCCACACTTATCCAATACCCCCTGTTCCCAGTCCCCTGACTGCCTCCCCGAACCTCCACCCCATCCAATCACCCCCTGTCCCCCAGAACCTCCCGCCCCCTTACCAGCGCTGCTTAGAGCAGCAGGAGCTCACAGCCCCATCGCCCGGCCAGGGCAGCCACCCTGCCCGGGCTGCCCAACAGGAGCAGCAGGCCAGAGCGCTCGCAGCATGGGAGGGGACAGGGGCTAGCCTCCCTGGCCAGGAGCTATGGGGCCGGGCAGGACGGTCCTGTGGGCTGGATATGGCCCACAGGCCGTAGTTTGCCCACCTCTGTTCTACGCACATATGTGCTATATTTAAATGCCCATGCTGTCAGTTAAAAAAAAAACCCACAAAGAAATACATACAAATAAAACTATTAAGCTGTGACAAAAACAGAAGAAAAAAATAATATATCTATGACATAATGTACTAAGATTTCTTCATTTTGTTTACTGCACATTAGACAGAGGACATGATCAGGTAGTACGGGTCCAGAATTTGTGAGGATTTTACAATACGCAGTAATAAAAATGTTTTAATATACTAGAAATATATTAAAGAGGTTTGGATGTATACAATATACAGCAGTATTTCCAGCACAGACTTTACACTAGCAGATAAGAACCAGAAAGTGAAACTGACTACTCTAGTTTCATTATTTGGTCTCAAATTGAAGAGTAGACATCAGGAATGCTGAAAAGGAACATTAGATTTATAAAATTTATCAGATTAGTAGTAAAAGAGCTAACAAGATTTGTTTTCGTTAATAATTACACATTGTTTAACCTGACATTGTCCCTTTTGAAGAAAATGGGCATCTCTCCCATCTCTTCCCATGGAGAAAAGAGGTGTCATACCTACTTTAAAAAAATTCCCAAGGTGCTGAGTTGGCCCAGGTTTTCCAACATACCATTGTTTACCGATGATTTTCTTGACTGATTACAACTATACATTCCTTCAGCATAGTTTGAATTGCCTTGTGTACAATGTTAAAAAAGTTACCCACTTCACTGGCAAAAAAAAGGTATGAAAGCACAGGATGTGTTTATAAAACAAGCTTCGATGTAAATACAGAAATTCAACACTAACTTCTTAGGGCTTGTCTACACTGGCGATTTACAGCACTGCAACTTTCTTGCTCGGGGTGTGAAAAAACACCTCCCTGAGTGCAGCAAGTTTCAGGGCTGTAAAGTGCCAGTGTAAACAGCTGTGTTCCCAGTGCTGGTAGCTACACCTCTCACGGAAGTGGGTTTTTTAGAGCGCTGGGAGAGCTCTCCCCCATGACTACACAACCCACGTTGAAGTGCTGCCGTGGCAGCGTTTTAGTGTTGCCTGTGTAGACTAGCCCTTAGAGACACAAGGTGGGTGAGGTAATACAGGCAGTATTTGGTCCTGCCATGAGCGCAGGGGACTGGACTCGATGACCTCTTGAGATCCCTTCCAGTCCTAGAGTCTATGAATCTATGAATATCTTTTGTTGTAGCAACTTCTGTTGGAGAGAGAAACAAGTATTCAAGATAGAGTGGCCCCTCATTATCACCTACTACCCCATACTGAAACCCATAGGCGTATCATCATCAACAACTCATACTCAATAGGGACCCCATCCTGAAAGAAATTGTTCCTGAACCCTCTCTTCTGGCCTTTAAACTCCCAACCTTTCCAAGCTCAGCATCAGAGCCAAGCTCCCCACAGAACAGGGCACACCAAATCAAAGCAACATCAGACCCTTCCAGAGCAACAGATTCCAAACCTGCAGACATATCATCACTGCTACAATGATCTAAGCCACTCAACCCTCAAGCACACCCTTCAGGATCCATGGATCCTTCATATACCTATCACAACATATGGTATACATCATCCAGTGTACTAAATGCCCCCAAAACAACTAGGTGGATGAAAACAAACAATCACTACACTCTCAAGTGAACTCCCACAAGAAAATGATAAAAGATTAAAAACACCCTATCACCTGTGAGTGAACACTTTTCAAAGCCTTCAGTCCTCATCCTCAAAGGAAATCCACAGAACCCTTTCAAAAGATAAGCCTGGGAACTTAAATTCCTAACTGTTAGACATGAAAATCATGGATTGACTGGAGACATTGGATTTATGCCTCATTACAATAGTTTGTAACCCACTAACCCCTTCTTTTTGTCACAGAGGTCTTAACAGGCCAGTATACTTTGAATGGTCCCTAGAATATGTGCTAACTACTTACGCTAAACAACCTGTTCCACCTTGCATTTAGCTGTCAGGCTCAGAGTATCATTCCCAGAACTGAAGAAGAGTTGTGTGATCAAAAGCATGTCTCTCTCACCAACAAAAGCTGTTCCAATAGAAGATATGACCTCACCCACCTTGTCTCTCTAAATATCCTGGCACCAACACAGCTACACCTCTACATTTAAGTTCATAGGTTTTTTTGCTCCTGAGAAGTAAACTTTACAAGCAATCTCTGCCCCCCAGAGATTAAAAGTTTAAACTTTTAAAGGCTACATAAGTAGTGCTGATACCTGAACTCTCTTACAAGCCAATTATCCTGAGGTTAAGATTTGCAGTGTTAAGAACAGAAGAGGTCATTAGCACCACGAAATAAGTAAATCTTCCATGCGTTTTCCAGCTGTTAAAGCTAGAATGAAGTCAATAAGACACCATCAACTTTCACTTCGACCCACCTTCCATTAGGACAGATTGAGAAACAAAGTACACACACCTACACTAAAGTAAACACGAACAGAGATGGTTAGTCCCAGTTCCTCTCAGAATTTCAACTATTTCACAGACGCCCCTTTACATTTCAGTCAGCTCAGTGAGCAAGAGTGTTAACAGCCAGGACTGCAGCTACAAGGCCAGGAAGGGGAAGAGAGCTGCGTCTGCAAGAACCTTTCACATGTGGGCGTCCCAAAACAGCACTGGGCTATTTTAAAGCACGCAGCCCACGGCAGGTGGCTGGTTGAGATGAGAAGTGTGAGCTGTAGCTTTCAGTTTGGAACAGCGCCCCCCCCCCACGCCCCTATGGATACTCGCACAGCCCCCCCACCAGCCTCACGGCGAGCAACCTGCCAGCCAGAGACAGCCCAGGGGGAGCACACGGAGCGCCTGCTTTCCTCCAGAAATGGGAGTCTGGGCAGAGCCTGAGCTCCCGCGCTTGAGGGGAGGGATCGTGCTGCGCTTGGGGGCACGATTCCACGCCCGCCGAAGAGCAGCTGTAGGGGGAGGCGAAACCGCGCCCGCAGCCCCCGCCAGCTCCTCACCAGGCCCGTAGAACTTGCTGCCTTTGGTCACGTCGAAGACTTTGCCGTTGACGGCCAGCAGGATGCGAGGGGTGCGGGCCCCGTCGTACTCGTGCAGCTGCTCCAGCGTGAAGTCCCGCCGCTTCATGCGGGGCAGTGAGGCGGCCTGGCTCTGCTGGGCCGCGCCCCCCGGGCCGCTCCGTTTCCCCCAGCGCAGGTAGAGCCGATAGGCCGCCAGCAGCACCAGCGCCAGCAGCCCCACGTTCAGCAGCATCTCGCCGCCCACAGCCCAGCCTCCCGCCGCGGGCGGCTCCTCTGCGCCCCCGCCCCCCAGGCCGCCGCCGCCGCTACCCTCAGTTCTTAGTTTCCCATCTCCATCGTCCGCCATCACTACCAGGCCAGCGCCGGCTCCGCCCAATACGGGCATGAGGGAAGAGCGAGGGGGCGAGGCACATTCTGCGACCTCCTCTGATTGGTCAGCGGCAGGACACGTCACCCTCACAAGCTCGCGCCAAACTCACGAAAAAGACTCAGACACGCCCAGTTGCTTAACCGCCGTGGCTCGAGAATCCTGCCCAAGGCACGAGGACGCGCACGAGACACGCAGCCGGCCAAGGAGGCGCGCGCGCGCGCGAGAGAGAGCGGCATTGGTCTGTGCCCCAGCTAAATTCGCACAGCTCGCTGGGGCGCGTGCGAGAATCTGAGCCACAGCGCGAGCCATAGGGCAATCACAGGGGAGCGCGCGAAACGTCGAATTAATGCGCGAGCCGCAGGCGGGTAGTAAACTCGCATCCTCGCTCAGAATTTGCCCAGCTCTCCTGTACTCTTAAAGTGGCGCACCTGCAAAACTGAGCCCGCTATTGAAGCGTGTATTGCAGTCATTCACCCACCCTCTCCGTTATAATAAAGGGGTAGAGTAGCTTTTCTGCTCTGGATATCTACTTCCTAGCCTTGGTGTGGCTTGGTGAACCTCCCTTTGACCACTCCAGAGGCTGGGATAATGCTCCCTGATTAGCACCCTGCTGAGGGCAGCAAGATGGTACAGGGCTTGGGGAGTTTTATATGGCAGCACTAAGTGAGGACTTTGCAAAATGTAGCGATATCTTTCTCCACTGTTATGATTAACACTGCCCATAAGACATCTTTCAGGGTCCATGGATCTGACTCATGTGGGATACATTGTCTAGTGTACTAAATGCCACAATAACAACTATGGATTAAACCAGGCAATCATTACACTCACATGAACTCACACAGAAAAATGATAAATGACAAAAAAAAAAACACCATATTGACGCTGGGTGAACGCTTGTCACAAAGCATTGACAGTATATCTGACCTCTCAGTCCTCATTCTCAAAGGAAACCTGCACAATGCCTTCAAAAGATAAGCCTGTGACTTAAATTCATAGCTTTTCTAGACACTAAAAATCATGGACTGACTAGAGACACTGGATTTATGGCTTTTTACAACAATCTGTAATTCAACCTTCCCTCCCCACAGATTATTCTTCCTTCTCCCCCATGACTGGAGAGTCTCCAGTCATGGGGGAAACTGGCCACTTCGCTTTGAATGGTCCCTTGAAATATATGTTAATTACTTATGCTAACCTGTCCCTGTTTCAGAGTAGCAGCCATGTTAGTCTGTATCCGCAAAAAGAAGAGGAGTACTTGTGGCACCTTAGAGACTAAGAAATTTATTTCAGCATGAGCTTTCGTGAGCTACAGCTCACTTCTTCGGATGCATAGAATGGAACACACAGACAGGAGATATTTATAGATACAGAGAACATGAAAAGGTGGAAGTATGCATCTCAATTGATTAGACTCTTCCTGTTGGTATGCATACTTCCACCTTTTCATGTTCTCTGTATCTATAAATATCTCCTGTCTGTGTGTTCCATTCTATGCATCCGAAGGAGTGAGCTGTAGCTCACGAAAGCTCATGCTGAAATAAATTTCTAAGTCTCTAAGGTGCCACAAGTACTCCTGTTCTATCCCTGTTTAACCTTGTATTGTGACACTCTTGAGTACATTTCCCAGACCTGAAGATGAGCTCACATAAGCGGTCCATTTCCTGGACACTACTGTCACATAAATACTATCCTATGCCAGAAACCTACTGACCGCTGTATGTACCTACGTGCCTGCAGCTTCCACCCAGGACACACCACATGATCCATTGTCTACAGCCAAGCTCTAAGATACAACCACATTTGCTCCAATCCCTCAGACAGAGAAAGCACCTACAAGATCTCTATCAAGCATTCTTAAAACTACAATACCCACCTGCTGAAGTGAAAAAACAGATTGACAGAGCCAGACGAGTACTCAGAAGTCACCTCCTACAAGACAGGCCCAACAAAGAAAATAACAGAACACCACTAGCTTTCACCTTCAGCCCCCAACTAAAACCTATGCAGCGCATCATCAAAGATCTACAACCTATGCTGAAAGATGATCCTTCACTCTCACAGATCTTGGGGAACAGACCTGTCCTCGCTTACAGACAACCCCCTAACCCAAAGCAAATACTCACCAACAACTACACATCACTGAACAAAAACACTAACCCAGGAACTTACCCTTGCAACAAAGCCAGCTCTGTCCACGTATCTATTCAACTGACATCATCATAGGACTTAATCATATCAGCCATACCATCAGGGGCTTATTCACCTGCACATTTACCAACATGATATATGATATTATGTGCTAGCAATGCCCCTCTGCCATTTACATTGGCCAAACTGGACAGTCTCTACGCAAAAGAATTAATGGACATGAATCTGACATCAGGAATCATAACCTGTCTGCGGGTGGCAATTTTGCAATAGAAAAGCTTCAAAAACAGACTCCCAACAAGAAACTGCTGAGCTGGAATTGATATGCAAACTAGATACAATCAAATTAGGTTTGAAGAGGGACTGGGAATGGCTGAGCCATTACAAACATTGAATCTATCTCCCCTTGTAAATATTCTCACACTTCTTATCAAACTGTCTGTACTGGGCTATCTTGATTATCACTTCAGAAGTTTTATTCTTACTTAATTGGCCTGTCAGAGTTAGTAAAACAACTCCCACTTTTTCATGCTCTCTGTATGTGTATATATATCTCCTCAATATATGTTCCATTCTATGCATCCGAAGAAGTGGGCTGTAGCCCACGAAAGCTTATGCTCAAATAAATTTGTTAGTCTCTAAGGTGCCACAAGTACTCTGGTTCTTTTTGCGGATACAGACTAACACGGCTGCTACTCTGAAACCTGTGTATGCTTGAAAGTTTGTCTCTCTCACCAACAGAATTTGGTCCAATAAAAGATATCTCACCAACTTGTCTTACTGAAGTTAGTGAGTTTTGGATCACG
Organism: Chelonoidis abingdonii; assembly: GCF_003597395.2. Lineage (NCBI taxonomy): Eukaryota > Metazoa > Chordata > Testudines > Testudinidae > Chelonoidis > Chelonoidis abingdonii. The sequence continues at coordinate 46,834,376 of NC_133773.1, forward strand.
CCTGAGGCTCTGATGCTCCTTTCATGAATCAATGGAGTTATACCTATGCAAGTGATACGAGCCTTTTCCTGTGGAAAGAACTTCAGTGTCTTTATAAATTCAGAAATTAATTTGCGTCTATTTTTACAGGATTGAAAAGAATGGTAAACAAAGTGAGAATGCTCTACAGGAAGATCTTAATGAGCTTCTAAATTACATACATAATAGAATAATACAGTATCTTTAATTACATATGTTACTGCTAAGCAGCTTTTTTACTTTGATGATTACTTCATTTTGGAGGCATTCATTAAGCTTTGTAGATTTACTGTTACATTCACATCCAAACGTGTCTTTAGTTACTATTCTCCCATTGCTGGGGGTTAGTGGACATGAATATCCAAAACAATTTCTTTCCTCTGTGAAAGGCCCTGCCATCCCTGACATGAATAATTTGTAGGGGGCAGGAGAAAACCAGTGTCATAGGGTAGGTAGCTCTTGTGATTTAAGTAGGTACAGTGCTCCTGTACCAGAACAGGTGTTCTCAATTGGCCCAATTAAGGGGGAGGAGTTCTACTTGGGGCTATAAAGGATCAGAGAGTGAGCAAGCCCCTCAGTTAGAGTTGGCTAGGGAAGCACTGGGTGAGTAAGGAAGTTTGTGAATTAGGGCTTATTGGTCAGTTAGGAAAGGTAGTTGAAAGGTGACAGAGACCAGGGGAGTGGAGGTGGCCTTGGCTCCTGAGGAAAGTAGAAGGTGTTTCCTGGAGGAATGCTAAGAGTAAGGATAACTGCAGCAAAAGAGGCTTGTTGGCTAACTTCTGCCAAGCTAGAGACCATTGGTGGGAAATGGCTGCCTGAAAGCAGCTGTAGCAGTAATGCTAGTTGCCTACTTATTCTAAATTGGTAAGCCAGGGCTGAAGGCAGGAAAATAGCAGAGGGGCTTACCCACTGATATCTCTATAGTTGGAGAACTGAATGTAGAAGAAGAGTGGGAGAGCCTGGGGGTGTGAAGGATGCTCCCTTGGTTAAGATAATCTCCCTCCAGAGAGGCAGTGGGGATTCCACTTTAATGGGGAATTGCACTTCAGTTGGATGGCTGTCCTGGCACAGGGACAAAAGAGGACTAAAGAGCAGCAGAGGTGTGGAAAATGCTAGCAAGTGGCCCATCATGGAATGGGATTTAAAGGATTATATGCACTGTATGATATGGACTACTTAGGACTCTTAGTTATGGACTGACTTGTACTACCTTGATGATAAACTGGCCCCAAAGAAGGATGTTATTGAGACAAAGCCTGTGTGTGTTTATTGGGCAGCTCTGAAGGAGGGGACACTGAAGCAAGTGTGCCTGGTGTGCTGAGAACTGCCACAGGAGGGTGCTTCAGGTAAGGCTAGCTTGTTACAGGTAATCTCTCCTACTTATATCTTTAGATATTCAAAATCTCTTCTGAAAGATATGTATTTTCTTCTGAGATACAGCTTTCTCTGTTCTAAATTATAGTATGCTACATATATTATGACACTCTAGTTATGTCACTTCCATCACCTTCCTATAAGACTTTGATTAATCAATACTTGCTTTGGCTGCATTTACAATAATTCTCTAACACTTTTAAAGAGAAGATACCAGAATTTCTGGGAAGTTTCCACCAGCAAATGAGTGTGTTAACTATAACATGTTCATCCTCAGTTCTTATGTATGAGCATGCTGTTTGTGGCAACCCTCTGAAGATTTAGTTAAGTGGAAGCAGGATCGGCCTGTAACTTTGTAAACAGAACTCAAGCACTGATGAATCTGTAACCTATGTAACAGGAAGGTAAGTTTATTTACTCAACAATTCTGTGCTACAGAGTCTGAAGTCTGAACCAAAGTACTTCCAGGCATTTCTAGGCAAAAGCTGGGCTGTGAGCCAGAGACAGGCCCCACTCACAGAAGTTGGTGAGAAGAGGGTTGCTAGAAGCAGATGCATCTTAAAGACTGGGTCAAAAGGACAGCATGATCAAAGGGGGAGACAGCCCTCAATGAGTCAAGGGACTGTACTTCCCTATGTTGGTAGGGATGAGTAATCAGTAACTGTATCAAAGGAGGTCCTGGAGTGCGCACCTGTCTGGCCTAGGGGGCAATGGAAAGTCTTGTCACTGACTGAGCCAGTCCATTGCCATGGGGCACAAATTCGTAGTATGTCTTGTAGAGTCTACAGGAAACTCTTACTGTTTTTCATTTGGCAATAAACCTGGCTAGAGTTCCCTCATACCTTAAGAGAGTCTGTGGTCTTTGGGAGTTCTATCGGGGGTCTGCTGTGTCAGCTATCTATGCAGAGCCAGGGCAGCAGACAGAAGGAACACGCACACGGCAGACTTATCATCATCGAACGAGAGCAAAGCACCACACTGATAGCTACTTAAAACATAGCCCTAAAAGATTTCTGCCTCTTTGAGGTACCCAATGGCATAGAAGTGGCAGAACCAGATATGGGGGGAGATGAAGTGGTCTCAGGGGAACAGTTAGTGCCTGGGGAAAATCTGTGCTGCTATTTCTTCAAAGGCCCAGGAAAAAGCCTTGAAGAAAGGGCGGAGTGAAGCTCCCCCTCTCCCAACTAGAATTTCTTTCTGAGAAAGAATGCTGTGTGTACATATAATTTTTTTTTGCCTCTTCCTTCAAAGGGGGACACCAACAGGAAGGTTACTATCTGCTGAGCTCTTATCACTGATGGAGAAATGGGCCAGGTTGGATGGAGAAAGGGGCCGTAAGGCCTGCTGCAGGCCGGCCCTCCCCGCCCCCGATGGCCGCAAGGCCTGCCGTGGGCTGCAAATTCTGTTTTTAAACAAATATTTTTAAATCTCTTCTTTTCAAAAGCAGAGCTATATTTCCTGTCTTTAACTGACAGTACATCACACTACAGGATGCTCTCTTCTGTTTTATTTTTGATAGGCACCATATTTAGTGGGCTGGTGGGTTTTTTAATATATACACTGTTCTTGGCAGTTATAGGGATTAGAATATCCTTCATGTCAATAGCAGTTTCAATTTATTTCACTTGCATTCCTATTAAACCACCTAATAACCATGTGGCTCTGTCAGAGAGTTCATCTTCTTTCTAGTCTTGAAAAGAGGAAACCACTTAGTCTGGTTGACACGACTTGCTGTTGAGAGAAGAATAACCTACACAAGATGGTTGTAAATTCCTTGTTAATTCTTTATGGCACAAACCAATCTGTCTTCTCTTGGATGGCATCAAGGACCCAAATTGTCAAGACCACACCCAATTCCTCTGCAAACTAGAATATTAAAGTATAGTTTAGTTGTTACAGGTAACAACCAGCATTGCAGTTGGTCATAGATGACATTTTTCCAATGTGCCCTAACATCACACAGATGTATAATACTTAGGGCCCTACCAAGTTCACTGTCCATCTTGGTCAATTTCAGTCATAGGGTTTAAAAAAAAGTTAAATCTCAAATTTCACAGTAACTGAATTTTACAGTAACTGTAGAGGTCCCGACCCAAATGAGGGTAAGGGGGGGATGGAGTGTAAAGTTAATATAGAGGTATCGCAGTATCACCAACCTTACTTCTGCTCTGCCTTCACCCAGCTCTGAAGGCAGCGCTGCCATCAGCAGCACAGAAGTAAGGGTGGCATGGTATTGCCCCCCTTACTTTTGTGCTGTTGCTTTCAGAGCTGGGTGCCTCGCCAGCAGCCACAGCTCCGTAGCCCACCCAGCTCTGAAGGCATCACAGAAGTAAGGGTGGCAGTACCACAACCCCCTAAAATACCCTTGTGACACCCCCCAAATACAACAACCTTTTGGGTTGGGGACCCCCAGTTTGAGAAACATTGGTCTCCTCCATGAAATCTTCATAGTGTAGGTAAAAGTACACCAAAAGAGCAGATTTCACAGGGGAGACCAGATTTCATGGTCTGTGACACATTTTTCATGGCTGTGAATTTAGTAGGGCCCTAATAATTACAATGTTATAAAATGAGTAATTATAAAATGGTAACACCAACCCCCTTTTTTAGATCTTGCTTAGGTTACCATTTTTAACTCCTTTTTTGGCACTCTGCAGTATGTTCAGATATCACTTGGAAAAGATTCCAAACAATTTGTCACTGTTCCCTCTCTACTATGAAGGATTTACCAAATAGAGTGCAACTGTTCTGGAACAAAAGAACTCACAACAGACTCAGGGGTCACTGAGGTGGGGTCAGGCTCTATTCTGAAAATGCAACTTAGCACTTAGCACGTAAGGTGCCAGGTAGCTATTGCTTTGAGCTGACAGACTTGCACTTGTTGTGTTCCCTTATTGGGGTTGTGGGTAGTGACCAGTGGGGACTGGTGGAGAGGAGGGCGTAAGCTATACTAATTCAGTTACACACCCTACATCAGCTTCATGCATTTCTTACGTCAATGCCTTTTGTTGTTTTTTCACACTACATAAATGATTGTACTATTAGAAGGAAAATGTATAACTACTCCTGGATTCTAACCTTGCATGGAGCATACTCAATGATTTATTTGTGAAATTTCTACATATGGGGACTGATAAGACACAAAGGTCTTCAAGCTGTGAATAGAAGTAGAATGCTACGTCATAGTTCCTGGTCAAAACCTTACTGAGCTCAGTGGGAATGTTTCCATGGACTCCAGTAGGAGTTGGATGGCATCTCTATTTAGCAAATGATGATACAAACCACAATATGTATATAGAGAAGGAGCAACTACATGCCTAATCTGTAAAGTAATTTTCATGTTTAGTGCCTTTCCTACCAGATCTCTAAGTGCTCCTCAGAAGTAAGGAAATTGATTCACAGAGAGGTTAATTATCAAATGATTTTTCCCAAGGCCACACAGCATAGTTTAGAGGAGGTAGTGCTCATGAAATTCTCTGCCATCACCTCCTTGAAATCTATCACTGAGCAGACATATATTTTGACAGATTGTCGTGTTGGTTGGCTGCACAGTTAACAATTCAGGATCATAGCAATTTAATATTGTGCAAGTAAACATGTTTTCTTTGCTGAACTGTTTGGATACTTATTGAAGTTTTGGCCCCAGGATTAGTCAATGGCTGCATACCTGCCTATTAGGATCAGATGGTTTTCCTTAATGGAAATTCCTGGAGATCTTCTCTTTGAAATCCAGTGTTTCACCAGGTTAATCTCTGACTCTTCCTTTTGCTCTCATTTTGTATTCTGAGAGAGCACGGTTGATCACTTTTTGGGATGGATTTTCATCTTAAACCTGAAGTTTTATCATGCAAATAAATATAGTGGTCTCAGTGATTTCTGCTTCTTCAGTCCTGCCTTTGAGGCACAAAGTTTAGATACGTAATCATTCTGGCCATTGGCAGTTATGGAATTTTGCCTCCTACATGCCTAAATCCTTTTAGAAAATGAGATCTAGATTCATAAATCAGTTAGGCATTGCAGCACTGAGTGCAGCATTGCCTAGACACTTTTAAAAATCAAGACTTTAGGCCTTACTGTACTAGTGAATGATACTACACCTTCACTGGCAGTTTGTCTGTAGGTATCAATATTTGGATACAGTTTCTAATTTAATAGACAAATTTACATGACACTCTTTTTATTCAAGAATCCAGGGATTTCTAAATAACACCACTCAGAAGGGCCATTTCAGGGGGCTACTTAGTGCTATTTGAACAATGAGATTCACAGTTTAGACTGGGCTGCTCTATAATTTTTCACTTCTCTAGACATGGTTGTGAAGCTTCTTTTGATGTAATCCTGGGACCCAATCCTAAAACCTTTATTTGTGAGAATGGTCCCCCCCCCTCTCTCTCTCAAATAATCCCATTGGTGTCAACAGGGCTACTCATGTGAATAAGGCCTACTTTCAGGAGTAAGGATTTTCAAAATCACCACCCTATTCCTCAGTTTGTTTAAGTTCAACATGGACAGCGTCACTCTTCCCACTTGCATTTTGCCTGTATGTGATGTTCCTTCTGTGTTTTCCATGTGCAATGTCTTGTTCTGTTTATCGTCTATCCCTAGGGAATAGTTTTGCCCCTATCAATATATGGAATAACATTATCTGAAGTGCAGTTATTTTTCCATAGGAAGACCAGGGCCTCAATAAATGATCTGAAATCATATATGCCAGGAAAAATATTATTGGAAAATGAATACAAAGCTCACGTATCACAGTAGCACCAAATATTGAATAATGCTGTGCTTGACCCTCTCAAATCTTATTGTTCACCAAGAACTTTCTTTATGAATTAAAGCAGTAAGGTTTTCAGCATTTTGTGGCGTGCCACAGGCAAATCTAGTGGACAGCAATTATGTATTTTTAATGGAAAATGCTCTGAGACATGCCTTTCGCTCCAGGGATATCCCTGATCTCACTTGCCTCAGTACAATTTATAGTAGTAAGAGCATCTGAGACATAAGCCCTTGTATCAGAGGCCTGAGACTTGGGCTAAAGTCAAAACTTTGCTAATGTAAAGCAAAGTTAAGCTATGTCTCAGGTTCTCTTCCTATTACACAGATCATGAGTTAATCTGAAGTTATTCCATTGTAAAAGCAGTGTAATGAAAATTGGAATCTGGCTCTTACAGCCTTAGGCTATAAGAACTGTCAAATAACTGAGGAGATTCTCAAGGAGCTAAAAACTAGCACAGCAGCAGTTGTGGTGTTTTCTAATTAGGCATTGCTTAGGGAATTAAGAGTTGACCCTGTCTCAGACTCAGAGATTGGCATTGGAATTGTGTGTGTGAGGAGGAAAGACTTCTGGTACCATCTTCTAATGATGGAAGTTGATGTACCTGAACACAAACATATTCTAGGGTAAAAGGATTATGAATATCCAGATTCCTGTAAATGCAAATTCTTCTTCTTTCCAACTACTTTATAGGTATTGAAGTTGCATTTCTTGTGTGGACACTTGCTTTTAATGAACAAAGGCTGTGTGAATGGTACCAGAAGTTAAATCCTAAAGCCAGTAGAAATAGGTTATAGGACATACAGAATCATGGTCCAATAGTTTTTATGCTTTTAAAAATTTGATTTGTAATCTGCACTCTGAAATGTCAGGAGATAAGAAATATCTATTGGCATGAGCGCACTCAGACACATTATATGCAGAAAATAACTTGGCATTAGCTTTACAAATTTCAACTGTCTTGGCTGAGCAACTTGAGTACCATATTCTTATTGTTCCTTCAGAACAGTACAGTGGAATAAAACTGATTTTTGCTGAGTTTTGAAAGCACGTTGAATTTTTTTTTAACAGGGCAAGGAAAATACATGCATGCTAATGAAGTGAACGTATCTCATATACACCTCTACCTCAATATGAAGCCATCCAATATAACACAAATTCGGATATAATGCGGTAAAGCAGCGCTCAGGGGCAGCAGGGCTGCGTGCTCTGGCGGATCAAATAAAGTTCAATATAATGCAGTTTCACCTATAGCACGGTAAGATTTTTTTTGGCTCCCGAGGACAGCATTGTATCAAGGTAGAGGTGTACTTATCATATGTCACCCACACTTGCTATGCTCATATGGTGCTTCACCTGGGCTATAATACAATCTAGCAGTGACATTGCACAGTGGCAGCCCATAGGTTGTAAGGAAGTATGTGACAGTCCTTTCACTCTGGACGCACATTCAATCTGACAGTGGGATAGCAGTATATGCATTAGAATTTGGGGAAATGTACACTGTACATATAAGGGAAAAGGCATATACAGTAAGGGAATTATTACAATCTGTATCAGTCCTTAATTATTCTAGAAATCAGGGGAACGAACAGTGGGGTTAATGAGACAGGCAAAGGTGAAAAACTTTAATGTAAGTGTACATTTACAAAGAAATACAGCAATACCTCCTATATCAATTTTTAATACATATGACTACAAATGTATTAAACAAATGTACACACTGCAAGACTCATCTCTTTCCCTCAGGCATTTGAAAGTGGGGGTGGAATTGTAGTTTGAGGGGAAGGAGGATTTAACAGGGGTTATTTTAAATTACTGTGTTTAGGATGCATTTTACAGTGTATCAAGGATGCCTGGAGCATATGGATAGGTGCCCTTTTTAGCACTATTATAAATTTAAATAAATGAACAAATGTGACCGGGCAATAAACATGTATAAGTACTTATGCCCCTTTCCAGTATAAATCTTTTAATGTAGAGTTTTTATGTATGCTTCATAGTGGCCCTGACCAAGGTGGGCATGGTGAACAGGGAATGCTGGGATTCTGGACATAGCTGGCAAGGAATTCTGTGTGTGTGGTTGTGGGTGAATGGTTGTATGGTGTGTTTGGTTTTTTATTAGTATAGCAAGTAAATTCGGAAGCGCACAACATGAGGATGATTTTCCTCCCCGTTTGACCTTGATATAGGAAATGAACACTTGCCAGACTTTTGATTTTTGCTTCAATATTGCAGGTGTAACGCAATCTAAGTTTACAACAGGAACAGATTGGTAATAGTATTGTAAATTCTCCTAGCAGCTTACCAAGGCCAACCCCCCTTCCCACCCCCGCACAGCTGCCTGTAAATCTTTGTTTGAAGCTAGACTTCAAAGCTTTATATTGACTACTTGTGTACCCAGCAACAAATTGCCTGATACTTCATACCCTAAATATAAAACACTTACTTGCATGTCTTTCCTATCCTTAGAACAGGCTGAGAAATGAGACATAGCAGCAGGATAATAAGGTTGTTCTGCAACTCTTCTGGAAACTAGTTTTTTAATTGAGCTTAACAAAAATACTAATTATAAGGGGCTGGAAATTCTTGTTCAGCAGGCTGTGTTGAATAATTACCTACATGTTCTGCCTAAAGAGGACCACTCCTAAATACATATGTCTCTTTGAGTAACTAGATTTGTACACCTCAAGCATAATCTTTCCACATTGCTTCTTTAAAATCTAATTCATATGATCCACACAATCTTTGTGTGCAAGAGGCTTTATAGATAGATAAGAAGAGGGGTGATTTACATGAGCTGGTTGTCACATTAGACACTATATAGAGCAGTGGTTCTCAAAATTTTTTATTGGTGACCACTGTCACACAGCAAGCCTCTAAGTGTGGACCCCTCTTATAAATTAAAAACACACATCTAATACCATTATAAATTCCAGAGGCAAAGTGGGGTTTAGGCTGGAGGCTGACAGCTCATGACCCCCCCCATGTAATACCCTCATGACCCCCTGAGGGGTCCTTACCCCCAGTTTGAGAACCCCTCATATAGAGAGGGGAGACCAAGGCGCTGTCTACATTAAAGAAATATGCGCTGGTGTAGATATAGCTACACCAATGTGAATTTTCTTAATGAAAACCGGGGAAAAGGATGGAGGATGCAGGACCTGATTCTCCACACATTTGCATATTGCTCAGTCACTTATGGTTGTGCAGAGTGACCCATTTTTAGGCCCTGATTCAGCACAGTATGTGCATAACTTTTAAATACACAAGTAGTCCCACTGACTACTCATGCTTAAAATTACACATGTGCTTGGGTATCTTGCTGAGCTGGGGCTCTTGTTAGTAATGTTTTTATAGTGAGTTTGCACAGGTGTAAATGCCTGCTTTTTTTATTGATTAAAATTTACAGCATATTGTAGAAAGCAGCAAAAGCTGTGGATGTATTCTAAAATTGTGGATCTGATATTTTTGGAAGTTTTATCCAGAGTTCTTGATGTTAAGGTAGGAGGATTTGCAGGGAGGGGAGTGGGTTTTGGCAGTGCATGTTTGTCACATATTTACAATGTCTCTCCCATATGTTGTGACTGTAGAGGTCTGAGAGCAACAGCCTCTGATTGTGTGGGCCAGATCAAACCTCCCTGCTCCACCCACAGAGATGGCCTTTGATTAGATTTCACTCATCCTTTGAAGTGGCCTCAATCACTGCCATAGCAACACACCTTGCCCCTCAATACCCAGGACTCTATAGAGGACACCAGTTCCGGATATAAAATAAACATGGTGACATTGACACCAATGGGTGGAGCCCACTTATGGATCTGTTAGATGCCATGTTAATGTAAGGCAAGAGCACAAAGTTGAAGTATACAGGGGAACCTCCACAGCATCCGTCAATTGTGGATAGAAGGTTTGTTCCAGCTCCCAGTAATATGGCACATGGGCGGGGGTGGTGGGGCTCTTGACAGTGGGATATACCCAACTTCAGGATCCTATGGTTTTATCAGCCACTATTCCAGCCTCTAGACTGGATCAGCAGCCCTAGAAGGGCTGTGTTATGTCTCTGAATTCTGCCTGCTGATTGAGGAGTACGAATTCCATTCCAAATCCTAAGTTCCCCACAGCAAGGCCATTTACTTTGACTTTGTGTGAGTGGTGAATTTAGTGGCTAGTCCCTCGTATAACTGGTATCATTTACATCTCTTAGTAACAAGAGTATAACGCAGGATAGAGTATCACTGTTGCAAACACTGAAATAGTGGCTGTTCTTAAAAATCAGAAATACTGTCATACTAAATGCCAAGTACTATTGCAACAGCCAGAGTTGGGGTTGGTGGGGGGAAGGTTTAATTTTTTTAAATTTACTTAGTGTTATGATTTTTTTATATTGTATACAGCAATTCCCATTTTCTTGTTTCTTGTGGGAGAGAAATTTACAGTATTTAGAACAGTCCTATAATTTATGCTTACAGTATATAACAATTTAAAGATTGGTAAATAGTCCTTTTAAAAAATCCAACAGAGCTTTAATTGTGGTCTGTGTTTCCAAACATTATCTACAAAGTAAACATTGTGACTTGATTACCTGCATAACTCAATGAACTACTACTTAATCATTAGCAATTCTACCTTTAGAACTTTAGCACTCCATATCAAATATTCTACTGATAAATCACAGGTTTATTTTCTTCCTACAAAATCCATTTCTATACCACAACTATTTGCTTTCTTTTCACAGTACAGTATTCAAACTGCATAGAATGCAGAGTTCTAGTAAGTCTTAAATAAAAATTAGAAATTAAAATCTCTTCCTCTCCCTTGATCTCTAACTTCAGATATTTTCTTCAGAAAATGTCTTCTGTTGTCCAGAATACAATGTGTCTCATTCAGGTGCTTACATACTTCAGTCTTGGCTACTAGCTGAAAAAAAAAACACTTCGTTTCTCAAGCTCCACCCAGTGGCTATGAGGGGGAATTGCATATCCCCAAGGAATAAATCGATTCCTTACCAATTACTGCTAAATTTAATATTTCTTTTTTAAGAGGCACAAACCATGATCCAGAATCTGAACACTCCAAAATTTTGAAGTTGAGGTCTGGATTTAACTTCAGCTTTAAAAAGTTACTGCAGTAATGAGGGAGGAAGTTAATAGAAAATTTGATAGCATATTAGCCTTTGAATTAACCTATAATTTACAAAATTATAAATAGATAGTAATGGTTTATTTTGAACCTGTAGCTGCCACAATTAAGGCTAGTGTCTGTGACAGATTGGGACTGCCATCTGATCTGCTTTTGACTACTTCTAAGCTGGCAGGGAAAATAGACTCAGGACTTCAGTGCCCTGCCTGGTTTGAGCCAGACGCACTTGCCTGTTACAAACCCGGACCCAGGTCTGAACCACGTCCCCTAAAAGCTGCAGGCTTAACTGAGAACAGCTTAAGAAGTGTTCCTGTCTCCAACACTCAGATGCCCAGCTCCCAATGGGGTCCAAACGCTAAAAGATCAGTTTTACCCTGTATAAAGCTTATACAGAAACTCAGTACAATAACCATTTAAGTGGTTAACAACTCAATAAACTCATAAATTGTTTGATCTCTATAACACTGATAGAGATGCACAGCTTCTTGCGCACCCCCCATCTTGAATTTACAACCTAAATAACTTGTAATGTAGATTCTTAAATTAAAATCCTATGGAGCTGGATGCATTATAAATACATGAGATAGTACCTGATAAAAGTAGTTACATTTTCTGTCTATAGTTTCTATAGATTACCGGTCTTTGTTTTATTTTCAGTCTGGAACTGCCACCACTGATGTCATTGTGGCTGCAACCTCTTGCAATGTTTCTCTCCATGATATATTTTTTTTAACAATAACATCTTTATTTATAATGTGTTTCTCTCCTGCTACAGTGGCTACTATAAAAATGGTGAGACAAAATTTTAGTGGCTAAAATAGAATCCCCAGCTCCACTGTTCTTTTTTGTGGGGATTTTTTACAAGTGTAGTCATAGTTTTGCATTTAATTACAGTAATCATAACCTTATTTGGTAGGCTGAGTATTGTGTGGACTGGAATGTTCATTTTCACACTTAAAAAAAACGTGAATCTTGCATGTAAAACTGCAAAGAAACAAACAAATATTGCCATAGGTAATATAGGAACATTCTGAAATACACAAAAACGAAGCAGAAAAACATCAGACCCTCCAACTATTTTCCACTGCTCCAGCATCGCAAAGCTGACCTAAAGCTAATGGAAGCAGTTCTCTGAAGTTTCCCCCTGCAATGGTAAATATTTGTGTGGGCTTGAGCCCATGAAGTATCTCCTATCCTGCTCTCCCAATGTAGGAAGAGGGGCTGGAGCAGGGGGAGCATAGCCTAAGTATCCCCAGAGTTGCTTTAATTTATGTCAGGGACTTTATCAGCCCTTTGTAGGCCTCCAGATTGTAAAGCCACCTTTGTACTGTTCTCCCTCCTCTGGTCTTTTTTTATATTAAAAGTAGCTGTTCACAATATAGAGTCATAGAAAAATAGGACTGGAAGGGGCCAACAAGTCATCTAGTCCAGTCCCCTGTACTGCCTATCACAAGATGTGGCATATCTCATTCAGTGCCTTAATACCAATACAACTATGTTGGTGAAACCAGACAATTGCTATGCTTTCAAATGAACTTTCATAGAAATGATAAAGACAAAAGCTCCCTATCAACCTTGAGTGAACACTTTTCACCATATTATCAACTCTAGACTGGACCTCTAAGTCCTTCTCCTAATAGGAAACCTGAACACCACCTTCAAAAGATGAGCCTGGGCGCTTAAATTGCAAAACATTAAAAATCAGACTCAGGCCAGGTCTATGCTATACATTTACTTTGATATAACTGTATCACTCAAGGGAGTGTAAAATCCACACACCTGAGTGACAGTTATACCAAGGCAAATATCTGTAATAAAAAAAGTGAGCACTGTACACTTTGTATTCTGTATTGTAATTGAAATCAATATATTTGAAAATGTAGAAAACATGCAAAAATATTTAAATAAATGTTGTTCTATTTAACAGCATGATTAATCATGATCAATTTTTTTATTGCGCAATTAATCGCTTGACAGCCCTAATTAAAACAAACAAGAGACTTAAATAAAACAAGATAAAATGTTTCATGTTACTTATTAGAGTAGCAGCTTTTTAGTAACTTTAAAATATAAAAAATTAAAATGTAAAATAAAATACACAAAGATAAAATTAAATGTCAAAATCAAAACACTTTTGCTTAGAAAAACCAAAATGACTGGCTGTCTAAATGATTTTTCAAAATATTAATTCTGTGGGAAATGCTAAAAAAATCCATCTTTTGTTGTGAAACAAGTTTTTTCAAAACTTCGGAATTTCCTTGTGGAATGGGAAGTTTGGGTTTCTACCAGCTTTACCTCTAATTTCCCATCTTCAAAGGCACATTTTGGTGGCTGTCTTTCTTGATAACTCAATTCCTTTTTCTTCCAAGCCTACTGAAACTATTCCTGAACCAGCGGGAGTAGGTAGCAACATATACCATTCCTTTTCTCTGACACAAGAAGCACTGGTTCATAGCAACAATAAGCAAAATCAAGGACCCAAATTTTAATCTTCAATCTCTTGAATAGCAGCATATGTTGCTAACAAGAGATTATCAGGTCAGATAACACACCAAGATTAATATATATTTACCTTTTTATTCTTCAATACAACATAATTATCCACTTTCCCAAATCAAAGTCCCATGCAAACTACTTCAAGTTCTGTGTATCCATAGTCTGGTACATTACAAAGATGCACAAACTGATTATATAGTTTCTGTATTATCTCTGGCTCAGTGGGATTCAGGAGAATTGGGTTCTGTTCCTGTCTGTCACTAGCCTGCTCAGTGACCTTGGCTGGTTACTTTCCCCTTGTGTGCCTCAGTTTCCCCACCTGTAACAATTTTGATCTGCTTTGTCCAGCATGTTGAGATCTCCTCATAAAAAGTGGCATATAAGAGCTTGGTGGTATTACTATTATGCTAAGCATAACTGATCAGTAGTTCCATATTGGGATCTATTAATCCAGATTTTTATGGAAGAGGATGAATATTTTGGCCATAAAGTTGCTATTAGAAAATTCCTGCATTCAGAGTAGGACATTTTGTATGTAAACTTTACATTTGTCCTTGTTGAATTTCATCTTGTTTATTTCAGATCACTTCTCCAGTTTGTCCCAATCATTTTGAATTTTAATCCTATCCTCCAAAGCACTTGCAACCTCTCCAGTTTAGTATCATCTGCAAACTTTATAAGTGTACTGTGAAGATATTGAACAGAACTGGACCAAGAACTGATCCCTGCAGGACCCCATTTGATATTACCTTCCAGCTTGACTGAACCACTGACAATGACTCTCTGGGAATGGTTTTCCAACCAGTTATGCACCACCTTACAGTAGCTCCATCTAGGTTGTATTTCCTTAGTTTGTTTATGAAACTGTCATGTGAGACAGTATCAAAAGCCTGACTAAAGTCAAGATATACCACATCTACTTTTTACCTTGTCAAAAAGGGCTATTAGGTTGGTTTGACATGACTTGTTCTTGACAAATTCATGATGATGGTTACTTATCACCTTATCTTCTAGGTGTCTGCAAATTGATTGCTTAATTATTTGTTCCATTATCTTTCTGGGTGCTGAAATTAAGAAGACTGGTCTGTAATTCCCTGAGCTTTCCTTATTCTCTATTTTTTCTTCAAATAGATGGGTACTATATTTGCCCTTTTCCGGTCCTCTAGAATCTCACCTGCCTTCCATGACTTTCAAAGATAATTGCTAATGGCTCATATCTCCTCAGTCAGCTCCTTGTGTATTCTAGGATGTATTTCATCAGGTTCTGGTGATTGAAGACAACTAATTTGTCTGAACTGGTTCAGTTTTTTAGCCTCTTTTTCTACCTCATTTTCACTGGCGTTCATTGCTAGGTGTCCAGTTGCTACTAAACTTTTTGGTGAAAATTGAAACAAGGTCATTTAGCACATCTGCCATTTTCACACTTTCTGTTATTGTTTCCATCCTGTCTCTTTCCCCCTCCCTCATTGAGTAACTGACACGGTGTAGTGAACCACCAGTGGGCCTGTGTCAATTTTCAGTGATAAAAAGCTGAGGACACCATATTTGTGTAAAATGTTAGTGACTTTGGGACTAACTCGAATGATATCTCTTGAGGTGAGGGCCATTTAAGAGGTACAGTCTATTAACCCATGTAATTATACTGTGGTTCAGTTTCTGCTCCCATTGTTATTAATGATCAAACCTCTCTTTGACTTCAGTGGGAGTAGGGTTGGACCCTACAGTTAGTGTGTTATAATATATATCCTTAATTAGTTTAAGGCTTAAATTTGAGCTATTTGAAGATTACACATTTTAATACTCTCCTCTCAAACTATATATTGAGAAATAATTTTGAAAATCTACTCTTGATTCCTGGTAGTATATTATATGGGCAAGCAACAATATTATAGTTGAATTATAGAGCCATCAGATCACTGACCATATTATACTAGTGATAATGGTCACATGCAAAGGGAAGTACATATAGGAGTCATATTAGCTTATGCACTAAAAGAGGTTGTTTTTTTAAAAAAAAAACTAAACAGATTTATTTTTAAGTGGAAACTGTTGGAAGGGAAAATTAAAAGTACAAAACAAATTAAAGTATTTAATAAAAATTGTCACAAATGTTTTAAAAGGCCATATTTTTTCCTCCCAAGCCCATCCCCATCTTGAAGCCCTTTGATATTCTTCTATCTACTAATTTGTTACTGTATAATGTGGTCATCCAACTCCTATTTATAAGTGGTGCAGGTAGTGAAGTCTATAGATAAGAGTACCCCACATTTTCCAGTATAATACCCAATTTTCAGTTGCTTATAACTTTATCAGCTAGTCTTACATTGCTGGAAAGCAAAAACAGACCACTACCACACCCTGTCTGTAGGGTGACTAGTTAGAAAGCATGAAAAATTGGAATGGGAATAGGGAATTATAGAAGCCTTTATATGAAAGTCCTAAATATCAAGACTGTTCCTATAAAAAATGAAATCTGGTCACCCTGCCTGTCTAGGTCATTATCTCGGCTGTGTAGTAAGTAGATGTGGAACATTCTGTGCTCCAAGTCATCCCCTCCTTCTGTCTCCTCAGCAACCGCTTACAGAATGCCTTCATGCAGGGAAACATAACTTGCCATAGCTTCTAGGTCTTCCTCCTTATATTATTGATATCTGGTAGTGCTAGAGGTGCTCATCCTGGTGTCAGGGATGTCTTTTAGTATCCTTTGACAATCTCCCCAGTTTGGGCCAAGTTATAAATTTTTGAAATCTGTTAGTTTGGCAGCTAAATTCTCAGATTACATTTTCACTGATCATGCTCCCTCCCCATGGTTGCAGAGGTTGAGGTGGACTTTCCCAGCAATTGATGCATCTCACAGTCAGGGGCTGCTGTGATTCTAGGCACAGGACCTGAGAATAGGAAGATTGTCTCTCCTGAGCTCTCAATGCTCTCTGCTGCTGGGCCCACTAATCAGGCAGCTTCCCCCTCCTTCTCCATGCTGCCTGGCAGAGTACAGAGGGGTGAGGAGCCAGGCCTTGGTGTGGTGATAACAGAGGAGATTGGGACAAGGGGCCAAATGGGAGTGAGGGACTGGGATGAAGGGGAGGGAAATGAGAACTGGGACATGGAGCCGTGGAGATATGGATGCAGAGACTGGGACAGAGCTGAGGGAGACCCAGTAGGTGGTTGGACTGAGACTTGACTCAGGTGTGTGTAGGGGAGTTTGCTATGAGGGCTGAAGGGGCCTGGGGTAAAAAGCTCTGACCACTGGATACAATCCTCTTAGAACTTGGAATAGAACCAGATTCTTGAGTCTCAACATCCCTCTGCTGTCAGCAAATCTGTGAAACTCCCTGGAAAAATGTGTGCCTCATTCCTCCCTAGTGGCTGGCTTACATAGACAATAACCTACTGCTGCTATCAGTTACTGGATTAGCCTCAAATGTGCTGTGTATCTAAGGGTGTTCTAAGATTACTTTAGGAATTATAAGGGAGTCTATGTGGTTCCAAATGATGGAATTTCTGTTTTCAGGGTTTTTGTTTTAGGAGCCTTGGAAATTACGAAGTTAGGGTTTCAAAGTGTACAGGATGGACTGTGTTCAGGACATGAATCAGTTGTGTAGCTAATAAAGCAATAGCTGTAGGACTCCTTAATTTGCAGAAGTTGGAAAGCGCATAGTGAAGAAGACTGAGAATAGTTTTGTGGCTTATGTAGCTGAATATCAAACTGAATTTTATCCTGTCTCTGCCACTGAATTTCTGTGTGGTGCTCAGCAAGTTACTTAAACCAAACTTTTATAGATGCAACTAATTGTTCCTCACTTTCTGGGTGCCAACCTCAGTTGGCTGGGATCTGCAGAGGCATCAGTGCCACCCAATCAATCTCTGGCTAGGTCCGTTAGGTGGTCTGGCTGAATATTCAGTTTATATCTATTACTGGCAATCTTATGCCACCAAAGCTTTTGGCACCCATGTGATCGGTGTAGCAGCATTCCTTGGAAAACATGCTTCATTGGTCTTTCATTCTAATATGTCCTTACCAATAAAGTCACCAAAACAAACGCAGTGTTGATGGAGACGGTTGCTGGGTTTGGCTTTGAATATCCTCATATCTGATCTTGTTCTGTCACTTACTGTAAAGCAACTGATGAAGACCATGAGAATTGAAAATGTCATTCTGGCTATTTTGCACAGGGAACCTTAACTCTGGCATTCCTTACTTTTTGAGTCTTGACTTTGTAAACTTTGTTCTTTTAATGTATCTTTTTGTATGCAACATCTATGCATATGGTTACATTCCACTATTTTCCTAAAAGTGAATCTACTCTTGTACTTTGTATACATTACGGTCCTGATTTCGTAAAGATTATACACATGCTTAACTCTGTTCATGTGGTACCATTGATTTCATGGGATTGCTCATGTGTAAAGATAAGCATGTGCGTAAGTCTTTGGAAGTTTAGAAACTAAATTATTACTTTGGGCTTGAACAGTAAATCCTTAAGAAGGCAGTCACAAGCAGGCACTTCTAAATGTATGGCTCGTGAGGATGTACTCTGATTTGGACTCTATTCCATAATGGATTGCAAGTTGCAGTGTGTGTGTGTGTGTGTGTGTGTGAACTTTTTTTTGTTCTGGATCTTAACAACAAGGAAGAAATACTGCCTCAATGAAAGTTCTGAATGGCCTGCTTCAGTCGTCATAGTACATTTTATGTTTCCTCTTTTCTTTAATATCTGCCATCTCTCAGTGCTGTTTCTTGTAGGCAGTACTTCTCTCATTTGACATGGAGAAAATACTCACCACATCTCCTGCCCTGTCTGTCAAAGCTTATTACAAATGACAGTCACTATGCTTGACTAATGGATGATATTGGGACTTTGGCCACTGCAGTTTAAGGATTGTGGGGAATAATAGTTTAGCTGTCTGAAAATAATATAGGCTTTTCAACAGTGAAATAAGTGTTTGTTTGAAATTCTAATTTTAATTACAATACGATGGGGGCTAATTTAGCTACGACGAGTCAGGAAAGATCTTGGTGTCATCATGGATAGTTCTCTGAAGATGTCCACGCAGTGTGCAGAGGCATTCAAAAAAGCAAACAAGATGTTAGGAATCATTAAAAAGGGGATAGAGAATAAGACTGAGAATATATTATTGCCCTTATATAAATCCATGGTATGCTCACATCTTGAATACTGTGTACAGATGTGGTCTCCTCACCTCAAAAGATATTCTAGCACTAGAAAAGGTTCAGAAAAGGGCAACTAAAATGATTAGAGGTTTGGAGATGGTCCCATATGAGGAAAGATTGAAGAGGCTAGGCCTCTTCAGCTTGGAAAAGAGGAGACTAAGGGGGGGATATTATAGAGGTATATAAAATCATGAGCGATGTGGAGAAAGTGGATAAGGAAGTTAGTTACTTATTCCCATAATACAGGAAATAGGGGTCACAAAATGAAATTAATAGGTAGCAGGTTTAAAAAGTTCTTCTTCACGCAGCACACAGTCAACTTGTGGAACTCCTTACCTGAGGAGGTTGTGAAGGCTGGGACTATAACAATGTTTGTTTAAAAGCGAACTGGATAAATTCATGGTGGCTAAGTCCATAAATGGCTAAGTCCTTTACTGGAAGGGTAAAGAATGGTGTGTCTAGCATCTGTTCATCAGAGGATGGAGATGGATGGCAGGAGAGAGATCACTTGATCTTTGCCTGTTAGCTTCACTCCCTCTGGGGCACCTGGCATTGGCCACTGTCGGTAGACCGATACTGGGCTAGATGGACCTTTGGTCTGACCCGGTACGGCTGTTCTTATGTTCTTATAAATGGATACTTCAAAAACTATTTGATATTTAATCACCCCAAAAAGAATCTTTACACAAGTTGCTAAGAGACTTTTGGTTAGGGTGTCCATATTTATTCCACCAGCACAAAAAAGAAATGATCATTACTTAGTGAAGAAAGGAATTATCTTTTTCTATTTGCATTATGTTTAAATTCTTGTATATTTTTATGAAAAGGAAGATGAAGGCAGAGGTCAATGATAGACTTAGTCCAGAGATAGCCAAAATGTGGCTTGTGGGATAAAGGGAGTCTACAGCAGGCTAGCAACCTATCTCTTTAATGTAGATGTGTGACCAATAAATATCACAGATTCTGATATAAATCTGCATCTTGAATCAAGTGACCAAGCCTCTCTGCTCAAGGGTGAGCACTGAATATTGGGGTCTGCATAAGCTATGGATTGGATTTCAGCACTGTTACACAAGTGCAGCCAACACAGCATCTCGGAGCAGAGCTATTGTAGTCTGTTTGTTTTTTATGAAAACTAGGTTTGGTCCATAAGCTTCTGGCAAGTTACCTGTGTGGTCCTTGATTGGCCAGTTTGTGTTCTCATGTTCCTCCTGCCACTGCACTAGACTCTGATGTAATTTAATCTTTGTTAATCCCAGCAGATAAAATCCTGGTCTCCTTGAAGTCAGTTTCAAAATTCCCAATGGCTTCACTGTGGCTAGAATTTCATCTTTTTCTTATATAGGCTCCTATTACCCCCGCCCCACCCACTATCCCAATTTTTCACATTTGGTGTCTGGTCACCCTACCTCTACCACTTTTTTTTTTTTGTCAACTGAATCAGAACATCTAAAGGCTAGTCCACTTTACCACATATTTTTGTCAGTTAGGCTCACCAGCAGCAAATGTGAAAAATCGGGACAGGGGGTGGGGGGGTAATAGGAGCCTAGATAAGAGACCCAAATCAGGACTGTCCCTATAAAATTGGGACATCTGGTCACCCTATGTAGAGTACTAACTAGGAGCTGACTAGATAATCTAAATAGCAGATTGGCTTTCAAGTTGGGGAGAACTTGCATGTGTACTTTAAGACATCTCTCTCTTTATCTTGACACACTGGAGATATTTGCACTGAATGAGAGCTGCTGCTTTGAGTAGTGTCCCTATGGGTGCTCCATTATAGGTGTATGTGTGCTCCTGTGCCTCTAATTGGAGATTTATGGTAGCAGTGTCCATTGAGCCTGTGCATGTCCTCTCCCTTCCTGTGCATGTGCTCTCCTTCCACTGTGGTCTGCCTGTAGCAGTGTGCTGGCAAATCCCACTCACCGCCTCTGGCCCCCAAGGGAGGGGGCAGTCCTCCCTTCTTTCTGTCATTAGCATGAGTAGTATTTTTTTGTTTTTGTTTTCCTTAATAGTTAATGGCGTTTTTGTTTTGTCTTTTTTCTTAATCCCAAAAGAGTTAATCTTTAGTTTTCCTGCCCTGTCTGGGGGTACCCCTCTCCCCTTGCCCCTGGCATTTAGTTGACTCTAAGTTTTTTGTTTTTTTTTCAATTAGGCAGAAATTTATTTCTTTTTTTCACTGCAAGAGGACACTAGCCCCCTGCCTAGGGCCAGGCCTGGCTCTCCCTGCACCAGGCAGTGCTTCTCCTGCATGGAGTCGATTTCTGTAAGGGCCAGACATGCTCACTGCCTGGGGGAGTCTCACAAAAGTACTTCACCTGCCATAGCTCAAACGGCAGCAGTCTCACAAGAACTAAGAGCTGAAGTTAAAACTCCCCCTCATAGAGAAGGCCCTTCAGTCTCCAGGGGACTCCAGTGACCCCAGATCATCCCCAGAGCCTTTAACTCCACAGAGGGAAGAGTCATGGGGGGAAAAACCAGCAGCCTCTTCCTGTAAAGACTCATAAAAAGGGCTCCAAGTAGTTGGCCAGCAAGAGAGGCTCCCCAGTGTGGCTACCTGGGTACTGACAGCACCAGAAGCAGGGTACTTAGAAGGGGGCCTCCGCTCTGAGCTCTGCTCTGCACCATACTGCCTGGAGAAGCCAGGGGCTCCAGCAGTCAGGTTGTGAGGCAATGGGGCTGCCCCCTAAGGAGACAGATAATTACTGTACCGTCTCTAAAAGAGCATCACAGAGAGAGCCTTTGGTACCATGTGTGACAAAACACCCATCTAGGGAGTGCTCTGCCCCTTCCCAACCCTCAATACTGACAACATACCGCAGACACTTATCTGCGGTACCAATCATGCGGTACCTGATTTCTGGTACCCTGGAGCATTGGCACTGACTCTGTGGATGCTCTGGGGCTGGAGCACTCACCAGCAGCCAATTTCCCCTTGCCTTGCCTCCTCCCCCCCTCCCAAGTGTACTGTGTCCCCACGCCTCCCCCACCTGCTGCCTAACAGCTGTTGAGTGTGTAGGAGTTTCTGGAAGGGAGAGGAGGAGGAGGAGCAGGGATGCAGCACGTCAGGGGAGGAGGCAGTGAAGAGACATGGCAGAGGCAGGGACTTTGGGGAAGGAGTGGATTGGGGGCAGGGCAAGGGTAGTGCAGGGGTGGGAAGAGACTGGGCAGGGAGGGATTGAGCACCCACCAGGCAGAGGGGAAGTCAGTGCCTATGCCCTGGAGACCTGTGGCCTGGTACTCAGGGAAAAACAATTACTGTATCATCTCTAAAAGAGTAGCACTGACAACTTTCTGAACTAGGCACAACAAAACTCTCATCTAGGGTGAGCTCTGCACTTTCTCAACCACTGGGACTGATACAGTACCATAGACACTCCTCCTTGGTTCCGAGTGAGCCCAGGGTACTTCATGGGGTCTGGTACCCTAGAGATCTCATGGTTGGGGAAGAACCACAATCCCTATTACTCAGCACCAGGGTCCCGATACCAAGCACATCTTGGCACTTGGAATTGCTCTTGGCAGCAGGTCATGTACCGCCAATACCCCAGTCAGCACCGCCTTTACCCAGTGACGAGTCTGACAGTGGCCAGGAGGAAATCATTTTTCTGGCCTCTCATCAAGGCCCACCATCACAATACAAGGGTCCTCCCCAATTCCACTGAATCAACCCACAAATTGTGGCAAGGGCCCCTGGGGTAAGCCTACCACCCATGCCCGCCCTCCCCCCACCTTGTCTGTATTGCAATCCTTTGGCAACATATACATGTCGTGGCCATCCAGTGCCTCTCAGAGGGTCCACCTGATGGTCTCCTACAGCCTGGCTGTCCAGAGCCAGGGGAGGAAGAGGAAGTTTTTTAGAACAGAAGCTACCCCTCCAGCACACTTCCTTATCTCCACCAGATGACTGTACTTCACCCCCCCACCCCAATCACTGGGAGGTGATTTTGAGAACTTTCTGGATCTTACACATCGAATCTGTCACCCTCTTGGTATCTTCCACCTCCTGAAGGGGAATCTGCAGCTCAAGGTGGTGGATATTCTGCACACCACCTCCTCATCCAGAATTGCCTTCCCAATTAATGAGGTGATTCTAGATGCCGCCAAAGTCATCTGGCAGACACCAGCCTCCATCACACCAAGCAGCAACAGAGCCTAAAAAAATACTACATCCCTCCCTGACAGGGTTCCCTCCCCACTCTGAACTCTGGGGTACAGATGTGGGGACCCACATGAAAGACTCCTTAACCTAAGCTGGTGGAACATAAGCTTAACTTTCCCAAGGCACGGATGATATTGCTGCCACCACCAAGTGATTTTGATTTAAACAAAAATTCAGGGAGGAGCCACTTGGAGTCCTATCCCCTCAAGCCCTTTCACCCCATTTCCTAGGGGAGCTTGAGAATAATATACCACCCAATAGGTTAACACAGTGAGCACCGACCAAATCCCTGGTTTTTAGGACACTGAAAATCAATCAGGTTCTTAAAAGAAAAATTTTATTTAAAGTAAATACAAGAATCACACCTGCAAAATCAGGATGGAAGATAACTTTACAGGGTAAATAACAAGACTTAAAACACAGGATTCCCCTGTGACTCTGTTTCCCAGTTACAAAACAGGAATAAAATTACCTCTTAGCATAGGGAAAATTCACAAGCTAAAATAAAAGATAATCTAACATAGGGGTTCTCAAAGTGGGGGTCATGAGATTATTACATGGGGGGGGGGGAGTCATGAGCTGTCAGCCTCCATCCCAAACTCTGCTTCACCTCCAACATTTATAATGGTGTTAAGTATAGTAAAAAGTTTTTAATTTATAAGGGGAAAGGATCACACTCAGAGGCTTGCTATGTGAAAGGGGTCACCAGTACAAAAGTTTGAGAATCACTGTTGCATTTCCTTGCTATTACTTACAATTTTTGTAACTTTAGATGTATCCTTTCAGGATCTTGTTAGGAACTGGTTTACCTGCTTGGTCTCTCTCTTTGTCTTGAGAGGGAACCAACCAAAAAAAACCAACAAAAACTTTAAAATCTAGGGGGAGAGGGGAAAGGATCTTCTTTTCCCCATTGGTCCTTCTGGTCAGATGCCAGGTAGGTTAATTGAACTGATTTTGTACCTCTGACCAGGAGGGATTTTATGTTACTGCATACATAAAGATTGTTACCCTTCCCTTTATGTTTATGACACTCCCAAAGAGGCAGACTTTGTTTCAACATCCGCAACCCATCTCCATAGTGGATGTGGTTAATGCATGAAGCAAGCAATGTAATGCCAAGTCAATCACATACAATCAGGCTTGACAAGATGGCGTATTTGTCAGTGACATCACCATTTAGAGTTACGAATTACCAAACTGTCATGGCCAAATACAACTTTATTAATTATGGGAAACTCAGTGCATTTCTAGAACATTTACTGGAGACACAAGGAACAGTATCAGACCATTCTTAGAGAGGGTCAGTTAATAGCCAGACTGGTGCTAGAGACAGCACTGGATGTAGCTGATACAGCTGCCCGCTCGGTCTCCATGACAGTGGTACTGAGGCAGGCTTCTTGGCTACACCTTTCTAGATTGCCCAAAGAGCTGCAGAAGACTCCTAGTTTGAAGGGCCCAAACTCTTCCTGGAGAAGCCAAATTCTTCTCTCCACATCCTGAAGGATTCCCAGACCATAATACACTTCCTAGGAATCTACACTGCAGGACAGAAGAGAAGATATACCTCTCAGCCACAGCACAGTTCACAATCTCTTCAATACCCACCGTCTCAGGGCTGTTATGAGCCATGGTGTAAGAGGCCCAAGGCTCAAAATGGAAGCAGTCCACAACCCCTCTCAAAATGCCTCTTTTGAGCATATTTTATGGGCTGGTCGAGGGCATGAACAATTATATCTTGCAACATCAGCTGCAACCTACACATTTGTCGCTCCCCTTCAGAAGTCACCTGGCCCTACTCCACAGCAGTTGGGAGAATATCCCCTCTGACAGATAGGTCCTGAAGATAATTTCAAAGAGTTACACCATTCAATTAATGTCCCTCCCCGCCATTCCAACCCTCCTTCCCTGTCCCCCTTCAGGAAATATATCATTGTTATGTCTACAGGCCATTGAACCAGTCCCAGGGCAACTCAGGAAGAAGGGGTTTTACTCTCTTTATTTCCTGATTCCCCAAGGCAAAGTGAGGTTGGAGGTCCATTCTAGATCTAAGGGTATTGAACAAATACATCACAGATGTTCAAGATGGTCACACTAGCAGCCATTATTTATCAACATTGAATTTCATCTGCCATTTTGTTGCCCAGTCACTCAGTTTTGAGAAATCCTTCGTAGCTCTTCGCAGTCTGCCTGGGACTTAACTATCTTGAAAAGTTTTGTATCATCTGCAAATTTTGCTACCTCACTGTTTTACCCCTTTTTCCAGATCACTTATGAATATGTTGAACAGTATGGTCCCAGTACCGACCTCTGGGGGGCACCACTATTTACCTCTTTCCAGTCTAAAAACTGACCATTTATTCCTACCCTTTGTTTCTTATCTTTTAACCAGTTACCAATCCATGAGAGGACCTTCCCTCTATCCCATGACAACTTACTTTGCTTAAGAGCCTTTGGTGGGGGACACTACCAACTAACAACATCTATAATTAGTCTGTAATTTCAGAGGTTTTCTGAAAATCTAAATACACAAGTATCCACTGGATCCCCGTTATCCACATGCTTGTTGACCTCCCTCAAAATTCTAGCAGTTTGAGGCATGCTTTCCCTTTACAAAAAAAGTTGACTCTTCCCCAACAATATTAGTGCTGTCAATTCCACAGTTTGGTGCCTTTTTAAAATACAAGCAAATTTTTTTTGCTGCAATTAAGTGCTGCATGTTAAGTGGTATGGAACATATCTTTTTGTCCTATATTTGTTTATGAACAGTATCTATTAATGTGAAATAAGAAGTGCTTGGAGGCCCTGTTCTGGATTCTGACCTCATTTTGCTGGGTGCTATACAAACACAGAAGATAAATTTAAGCTATTTGTGGCAGTGGTTAACACTTTTACCACGGTAGAACCCATAGACTGCAATCACAATTGTGCTAAGTGCTGTAAAATCACATAAAGAGAGACCAACTCTACACAAGGAAGTTAGACTACTTATAGATGTTAGCTGGTAGTGTTCAACAAATTCTGCATTAGGTCTGCTTTTTAACTGCTTGTGCTGTGTAGGGATGTAATTAAATTTTCAGAGGTGTGGGGTTTTTTTTTTAAATAACTTAGAAAGGGAGAGTTTACTATAATGAGACTGGACAGGGCTAGAGAATCAGTAAAAGTGGGATGATACCAGAACCAAAAGGAAGGCTTCAGGTTTCTGAGTGTGAGCAAAATGTAGTTCCTAGTGTTAACTGTTCACTCTAACTTGAGAGAGCCTTTTTTAAACTTCTACACTGCAGTTTGGACAAAAATGAAAAATAGACAAGAAATAGTGTTAACAAAAAAGATTGGTCATTTGACTGTACAGCAATAGAGGAGTTAAGTGGAAGTTGCAGTCTTGTCATGCATTTTTCATAAACATTCCACTTCATCTCTCTCAGTTAAAAAAAACAAACAGATTTGAATTAGTGACTGTAGATAGAACATCAACAGCTCTGTATGTGGCAGTGCTGTTGTAATATTGGCCAATAATCACAGCCGATGTTAATTCCAAAAAACTACATACAAATATTTCTTGGCTACATTTTCAAAGCAGTGTTAGGAAGTTATGTGCACTAATCCTGTAACAATAACAGGATTTGTGTTTTGAACTCCACAAGCAAAGCTTTGAAAAAATAACTCAAGGGTCTAATGCAGCAGTTAAAATAATCCCCTGCCTCCTATCCTCTGGGAAATATGGGCAACTTTTCAAATGTGATTGACACACTTTTTGGTGTATCCTGACATTAAAATCACCCATCCCCCAGGAATTTGAGATCATAAATAAATACAAAAGGAAGGTCAGATATTAAAATGGACTTCTGGTTCTTTTCTAGTGAGAATTTGTTCTGGAAACCCCCACAAAACTGTTATCTGAGGTAAAGAGAGGTGAGCATTTTCTTTGACTGTTGTATAATGAAAGGAAATGTGAGAGCAACTGTACTCTGGCAGGATCTGATCATGCCAGGTGTTGTGCACCACCTCTCAGCTTCTATTTACTTCAGTGTGAGATGGAAACACCCAGTACCTGGAAGAATTAGGCCTTTTTGTTTCCCTTAGCTCAGTGTTTCTCATACTGGGGGTCCTGCTCTCAAAAGGGATTTCAAAACTATTGTGGGGAGGAAGGAGGGAGTCATGAGATGGTATGGTATTGCTACCCTTACTTCTGTGTTGCTGCTGGTGGAGGCGCTGCCTTCAGAGCTGGGTGACTGGAGAGTGACGGCTGCTGGCAGGTCACCCAGCTCTGAAGGCAGCGCCTCCACCAGCAGCAGTGCAGAAGTGAGGGTGGTATGGTATGATATTGCTGTATTTCCCCCCTTCAGCAGTGTCCTTTATTTGGAAACTTGAAATATGATCATGCTACTTTATACTTCTTGAAAGGCTTCAGTGCTTTTGACTGCAGGAATAATGATTGCTTTATTTAAGTGCTCCTTTGAGTATGTATAGTAATTTGCCATAACTTTTGAGAATCGCTCTGTTTTTTCATATATTCATGCATTAAACAAAAATGGAAGTGACTTCAGTAGTCTATATAGGAAAGTAGAAAATGAGAAGATTTGGTTGAAAGTTTTCAGATTCACAAGTATAACTACGGTTTGACTTCAAAGGAAACCAAGATTTGACCCCTACATTAAAGATTTGTAGAAGCCAATAGGAGTTGAGGGCCTTTAGTATCTTGCTAGAAGCTCTCTGAATCTCACAAGATATGGTTTCCAATTCTGAATTTAAAGCATTTCTTCGGCTAGTATTAGCCGTGTTAAAGACATTTTCAATAACTATGACCATAACAGATACATCTATAGACTTTAGTCAAATTTGTCATCTCAAGCATTGTTGGCAAACTCGGTTATCACAATAGCCTAAATAAACTCCTGTCAGTGTGTGACTATAAAACATAATAATACATTGCTCAAACCTGAAGCTTTCTGAGCACCATAAAAATTACAAATTTCAAACAAAAAGAAATGACCTAATAATAAAACAAGTTCATCAAAAGTCATTAAACCACTCTTCCCAAACAGATAAATAGCCTCTTCTCCCACAAAGTAAAGGAAACAGGGTAGGGGGAAGGGAGGGCAGAGAGTAAATTTGAGAGACTGAGGGAACAGATTGCTAATGTCACATTGTTTCTTCTTCTAAATAGCAAAGCTGCTTTTTACTGAAAATGACCAAAAGATGGCAATGCTCTATGCACCTGTTTATTTGCAAATGTCTCACTTTACAGTACTTATCCATTCTTCAAGTACATCCCAGAAAACTGTAAGCTTAGATATAGATATAGATATATAATCAAAACATCCCATTGTGGCTACATCTGTTTTTTCAAGAAGTGTTTAATATGTTTTTGCAGGCATTGCCTTTGCTAAAATGCTTCTCTAAATCAGTGTTGTTGCTTCATTGTGTACATCCAGCAAAAGACATATCTGGCTTCAAGATTAAGCTTGTGGAGAGGATGGTATAATGAGACTGGTCTTTGACTATTAGCAGTAAATATAACCAATGGCTTGTGATGGGATGTTAGATGGGGTGGGATCTGAATTACTTCAGAGAATTCTTTCCTGGGTGTCTGGCTGGTGAGTCTTGCATGCATGCTCAGGGTTTAGCTGATCGCCATATTTGGGTCAGGAAGGAATTTTCCTCCAGGGCAGATTGGCAGAAGCCATGTGGGTTTTTTCGCCTTCCTCTGCAGCATGGGACACGGGTCGCTTGCTGGAAGATTCTCTACACCTTGAAGTCTTTAAACCATGATTTGAGGACTTCAATAGCTCAGACACAGGTTTGTTACGGGAGTGGGTGGGTGAGATTCTGTAGCCTGCATTGTGCAGGATGTCAGACTAGATGCTCATAATGGTCCCTTCTGACCTTAAAGTCTATGAGTCTGAGTCTCCTAGGGCAAGGGCCTGTACCTCTGAAGCCAGACAGTTTTGCCACTGACTCAGCTGGCAGCAGCACTGGGCCCACAGTGAAGCTAATGAAGTTAAAACCTTCTTGATCTCTCCACACAGGGGAAATCCTGGACCCAGGGCTTAGATCATGTACAAGATCCATGCAGGGCATGGTGGCAAAGGTGGGCTATTCCTATCTTGGCTGCCATGCAAGAATGGAAACATGCCTGCAGATGCTACTATAGCTACAAGTCTGTATTAGAGTTGCCAGGCATCTGGGTTTTGACCGGAACACCCAGTCGAAAAAGGACTCTGGTGGCTCCTGTTGGCACCACCGACCAGGCCATTAAAAGTCCAGTCAGCAGCACAGCAGGGGCCTGGGGCTAAGGCAGGCTCCCTCCCTGCCCTATCTCTGTTTGGATCCCAAAGCAGCTGCCAGGCCCTTGCAGCCCCTAGGCACATGGGTGGCCAGCGAGACTCTGCACGCTACCCTGCCCCCAGTGCTGGCTTTGGAGCTCTCATTATTTGAGAACCATGACCAATTGGAGCTCTGGGGGTGGCTCCTGCAGGCAGCCAGTGAGGCATTGTGTGGAGCCTCACTGGCTGCCCATGTGCCTAGGGGCTGCAGGGACCTGGCAGCTGCTTCCTGGGAGCCACCGTAAGCGCCGCTGGGACCCCACACTCTGAAACCTCTCCCATACCCCAAGCCCCTGCCCCAGCCCGGATTCCCCTCTTGCACCCAAACTCCCTCCTTGAGCTTGCACCACCACACCTCTTCAACCCTTGCCCCATCCCAGAGCCCCCTTCTTCATCCCAAACCTTTCATCCCCAGCCCCACCCCAGAGCCTGTATCCTCCCTGCATCCCAACCCCCTGCCCCAGCCCAGAGCCCCCTCCTTCACCCCAAACTCTCATCCCTGGTCTCACTCCCTTCCATAACACAACCCCTCGCCCCAGCCCTGTGACAGTGAGTGAGGATGAGGGAGAGTGAATGATGAAGGGAGAGGGGGAATGGAGCAAGAAGGGCCGGGGTGAGGCAAGGGTAGGGCCAGGGCAGGGGTGCATGGGCACTGAAATTCACTACACAGCATGCAATCAGTGGACAGTATGAAATCCCATACGTGATAGTGCCTTGACTACCTACTGCCTGAAAAAGTGCAGGGCGGATGATCAGTATCCAGACTGAAACTTTTGGCTGATTAAGTAATAGAACTATCTTAGCCAGTGAAAACTGACCAATATTAATGGCTATAATCAACCTGGGGGTCTGATCCTGTTTCTATTGAATGGAAAGTGAACACAAAAGGAGTGTGAATTTGGTAGATGCAAACTCACTTTAAAAAGCATGTGAATATCTGTGGAAAGTTTTTTCCTGTATTTGCCCAGTTCTGTCTAGGTTCCTGTATGGGCTAATAACACCTTATTAAAACAACAAAACCAATTCTAACTATCTTTTTATATTACTATGGATTCTGTCAATCTACTGCTTGCGTTTCTCATAACTTAGGTCATGAAGATTGGCTAGTCATTTTCACTTATAGTCCAGTTTCATTTTCAAGTTCTCACTGACGAGCACCATACCATTACACTTATGGTGTAAACACTGGGTGTGTTTGCTTTCAAAAAACTCTTTAGTTTGTATACACTTAACTGTAGCCCTCTTCCTACTATGTGCACGTTACTTTTTTCTTAGATTGCAAAGTCTTTGGGGCAGAAACTATATTTCTTTATTTTTCACAGCACATAGCACAGCACTTCAATCCTGAGTGGAACAGCAATATAAATATTATATAGCAATGATAGTCTTCAGAATTGTACACAGCCATTTTGGCTCAAATTTAATCCGGCAGTAGCCCTCTCATTAACCCACCATCAAAAAAGGAACATGTTCCCAGTCCAGGACCATTCTAGTGCCACAAAATTATTAGCTGTAATTCAAGCTTATCATGCTCATTGGATCTCACAGGAACTCTTCCCTCTTTCAGGATCAGCAACAGAGCCAGCCTAGTCAAGCCACTCTTAAAAAGAGAAACAAAACCACTCTCCCTAGTTATAGCTGGCTCATGTGAATGAGGCAGGTTTTTTTTAATTAATCAACCACAGATGATTTTTGTGTTACTGGGCTACCCTTGTGGGACACACTACATCCTAATCCAAGCACCTGAAGTGATTACTTGCTTGAGGAGCACTTTCCTCTCCCTTCTGTGTGGGAGAAGATTTTAGTATCTTTACCACCATACACTACGTGCACCCATTATGCTTGGTTTACTCTGCCTCTTAGGCCTGTCTACACTTTCCTCCCTGATCCCCACCAATGTAGCTATCCTAATGTAGCTGTGTCAGTGTGCAAATATAGATGTGCTTTACTGCTGTTTAAAGTGTTTGCACTGGCAGTTTGTCTCATTTTATAGCCAGGTTACACTGACCCAGTGAAAGTTACTTTTTATACTGGAGCAGCATGTTTACCTCAGGAGTTTGCACTGGCATGTCTAGATCTGAGTGGAAAACACCCTAGTGTGGACAAAACCATAGAAAAATATTTTTTACAAAATTTAAAATAGAGTTCCTTCCCCTAATAAAACAATGGGAAAACTGTCACTGACTGGGAGCAAAATAAAGCCCAGATAAATATTTAAATATATACACACTCCCCCCTCCCACCCACCCCCGAGACACGCTGGGAAAAAAGTGGAATTGATGTTACACAAAAGGCTTAAATTACAGAAATTATGAGCCCCCACAGCTACCATTGAACTCTTGTGTGTGCTGAGGACTTCAGAAAATCAACTGCACAAAGTAAAAGTGGAGGGGAAAATTTTTTTCCTTCTATTATTGTAGTTAATCTTAGGTGTTACTTCAGGTAACAATGGTAGGTAAAAAAAAAAAAATTGTGGTGATGTGATTTTTTTAAGATGGTGTTATCCCTTTAAAAATGAGTTACATTTGTTTACAATTATTTCAATCTTAACAATCTAAGCTCTTCCTTATTAGTGATGTTTGTTGAATTCCTAAATGCTTGCTATTCTGTGACTAGCAACAATTATTCATCAAGAAATTTATAATCAAGCATATAACAAAACAATGGGAAGTAGAAGATAAAAGTACATGTTATCACATGGGGGAAGAGGGGAGGAAGAGGGCAATCATCAGCTCCAATCTGATCTTTTCCATGTATGCGAGTGTGCAGCTTACTGTACTTTAAACAAAAAAGTAGCTTGTCAGCTTTTCTGCATGTTTAATAAAATTAGAAAAGCTCCCCAAAGGTGTGCCATGATATTAAAGTCCATTTTATATGCTCTGTAGCTTTTTCCCTTGTGCACTTGTAGGCGCATGCGTACTTGGGAAACCACTATATGCTGATTCCTCTGAGTTATGTGTAGCTGACATGGCTGAAATCAGTTGCAGAACTGGGAAAAGCCTGGAGGATGTGTCATAAGAGCTGCTGCAAGCTGTGCTGATAAGTAAATAATATTAATCCCTTCAGAGCAGTGTATAACCAAATTATTAAAGCTGGTTCCTGAAGAAAGTTAGAACAGAACTTAATGAAAATGTCATGCTTGGTAAGATATTAATTCCTGCTTTAGTGTTGAGAACTGTGATATTTCTTTACCTATTATCCAAGGATTTGAATCCTGAGGGGAAATAAAGCTACCTTATAAGTAGGCTTGGCAGAATTTAATTTTTTTTTAAATTTTGACAGATACCTTTTCTTTTAAGCATTTTTCAAATTTTATCTATGTAAATTTTCACTGTTATGGCAAATTATGGAGAAGGGGTGGTCAGATAATGATGTTGAGTAGATTTAGTAGATGTTTCAACTGTTATAAAGTTTTAACTTTTGAATATCAACATGTATATTTTGACATGATGTTGACAAAGTAAATGGAACTTGGTTTATTTTGGTTTAAGGATAAATTCTCAAACAGCATTTTTCTTATTTTGCCTGGCTGTATATTTGTTATCAATAGAAATAATTTTTCATTAGTTTGTGTCAGATACCACAGAATATGCTCCAAAGAGAAAGTAGGGGATATACACCTTAACAGTTAACGCTCCCTTCACGAAACAAGGACAGTCCACCAGAGAAGTAGATTGCATTGGGGAATGGGCCACCCAAATACCCTGAGAGAACCTACTTCAATACAGAAATGAAACTCACTCTGACCACACGCCCTACCACTCCATACTGGAACCTATGAAGTCATATGGGGTTTTATCAAACTTCAACCCATACTCAGTTGGGACCCTGTCCAGAAAGAAATCTTTCCCGAACCCCCACTTCTGGCCTTCAAACAACCCCCCCCCCAACCTCTCCAAGTTCATCAGAAGCAAGTTCCTCACCAGGGACCACCAACTCAAAGCAGCATCAGGCCCTGCCAGAACAAAAGATGCAAAACCTGCAGACATAGCTCCACTGCGACAATGATCAACCCTACCCAAAACACACCTTTCAAAATCCATGGATCCTACACATGCCTATCACAACATATAGTATACTTCACCCAGTGTACTAAATGCCCTACAACTGGGTAGGTGAAACTAGATAATCACTATGCTCTTGAATGAACTTACACAGGAAAATGATAAAAGACCAAAACACCCTATCACCTGTGGATGAACACTTTTTTTTTTCACAAAGCAATCACTATCTGACCTATCAGTCCACATCTTCAAAGGAAACATACACAACACTTTCAAAAGATGAGCTTGGGAATGGGAGGTTAAATTCATAGTTTTGCTAGATGCTAAAAATATTGGACTGAACAGAGACACTGGATTTATGGCTTCTTACAACAATCTGTAATCCACTAACCCCCTCTTTTTTGTCCTATGACTGAAGAATTGTTAACAGGCTACTCTACCTTGAATGGTCCTTTTAGAATATGTGCTAATTTATGCTAAACAATCTGCTCCACCTTGTATTTAGCTGTGATGCTGGAAGTACCTTTCCCAGACACGAAGCAGAGCTCTTGTGGTTGGAAAACCTTTTCTCTCTTGCCAACAGAAGTTGGTTCAATAAAAGATACTGCCTCACCCACCTTGTGCCTCCATATGGTGAAATCAACATTTACCGATTTTTACTGATAAAAATCCATTCCTTTTTAAACCTAATTATAAACCAAACATTAACTGTTTGGGCTGGAGAAGAACAGAAGGTGAATTATGACAGCAAAGCTGGTAACAGGATATGAAGGGAATTTCTGAATGGCTAAGGTGAAAAGGGTATTTCAATTGGATGTGTGCTCTAGATGTTACTATGTCCAATACATTTGAATTGACCCTATGAGGGGGTCTGAGCACTAATATTCATGCCAAACTTTGTACAATTTCTTTCATATGGGGACATTTTAAACCTGAACATATTTTATGTTGTCTACTGCTAACATTTTACTAAAATCTTTTTTAAAATGCTTTTCAGGTGGCTTCAGAAACAAATAATGGAAAGCTAGATGCTGGCATAACTCATTGAAGTTAATGGAGCTGCATCAATTTACAACAGCTGAGGATCTGGTCTATCAGTCTTAATAGATCAAACTGTAAGTACAATCTGGATTTATGCATATGTTTTTCCAGGTATTATTCCATTAAAAGAGAAACCTATATGGCAGATTGTGTCCCCTCTGAATGAGAAGGGAATGGGAGAGTCCACTACCTCCACAGCATCATTCTTTCCCCCTATCTGCCTTCCAAGTACCCTACAAGAGTTCTCTGCAGGGTGTATGCACTTGAAGGAAGCAGCAGTGAGAAGGATGGGGACAGGAAGTGGGTGGCCCTGCAGTGGCTGGATGTGGTGATAGAAAATGAGCTGAGTAAGATAACACAGCTTGGGACTGTATCACCCTTCCTGCAGTGGTCCCTCTGGGGATGATAAAAGTAGCCATGACCGGGGAAGAGGGAAGCCTAATAAGTTGTAAGTGCATTATTTGTTGTTGGATCTAAGTTGCTAACATCTTCAGTGAGAGAATTCCCAGATGGTCTACCTGTAACCGATAGCACTTCTTTAGATGTCTTGGTATTGTCTAGCATTGACTGAAATTGTATGTCACTTCTAGCAGTAGAGTCTTGACTTCCAAAAGTGGTCAAACAAATTAAAAATAGCAGTCCCGCTAGCCATATAACTCATGTGTAGCACTTATATTTAAGAAGATACTTGTGGATGGATGAGCAGTTTGGACATTCTGTATCATTCTTTCTCTAGCCAATACACCCAGGAAAATGACTAACTTGTTAGGACGATGCCTTGTCTCCCTAAGGCCATGTCTACACTGTCACTTTTGTCGGTATAAATTATGTCACTCAGGGATGTGAAAAAACAGACCCCAGAGTGACATTGGTTACACCAACAGACGTGCCAGTGTGGACAGTGCTATGCTGGTCGGAGAGCTTCTATTGCTGACATAGCTACCGCCACACATGGAGGTGGTTTTATTATGTTGATGGTGGAATTTGCTCCTGTCTGTATAAAACAGCTATGTGAGCAATCTCACAGTGGCTCAGCTTCATTGGTACAGCTGTGCCGTTGTAAGCTTGCTAGAGTAGTCATGGCCTCTGTGTAGTTTTTAATTTTTTGATGTGCCTCACTATAACTATATATCATTCTTCCCAGAAGTAGACATTTTCAGGCAGGGAACTGAGAGCTAAAACTGTAGTGACAGTAGATACAATACTAGCAGAAATCTGCTATAAATAATCCTGGCTCATAAATTGTAGGTAGTAAGTCCATATATTTCAAATACAAAGAAAAAGAGGCTTTGGATTTGTCTCCGCCCCCCCCCCACCGAAAAAAGGACAATGACTTAGTCCTAATCTTTCTGGAAAGCTATTCAGAATTAGAAATATCTAAAAATAATCTGTGGGGAAAGCATCTTGAAAGATTTAATAGCCAATTTCCTGTTTTGTTTGCTGCTTGCCCTCTTTTCATTGACCATAACCTTCTTTAAATTTTACATCCTGCTTTGGAATTCTGTGTTCAGTGACTAACTGGTTTCCTTGTGTTACGACAGTGAACCGCATGAAAGTAAAGGCATAAATTAATGTCATGTATTCTCAGTAACTAACTAGGGACAGATTTTGAAATATACTAATAGGCCAAATGTCCTATTTCTTTTAGCCACAATGCTGAAGCACAGGTTAACCTTAGGACCTGTAGATCTATTATATGATGCATCCTGATAGTGTAAAAGTGAATTGCCATAAGATTGGTGTGGCACAAGTTGTTAAACAGTGGAGTGACAAAGAAGAAATTACTTTCCTTTTTTCAAAGATGTCAGAAATGCTGCAGTATTAGTTATGAATATGGTGGAACATAAGGACTTCCATAGTGGATTAGATCAATGTGTCATCTAATTAGATATCTAGCTTTGGAAGAAGGCATAACATCCTTATAATGTACCTATTGTAATTGTGAAATACTGCAAGTCAAGGGTCTGATCCAAATTCCAGTGAAGTCAAGAGCAATCTTTCAATTGACTTTGTTGGGTTTTGGGACCGGGGAAGATTTTTCTTCCTGAACACATCTAGTGATCATATTATTCCTTGAAATATGAGGTTGGGTAAATAATTGTATCCTATATTCAAGAATCTGTTCTTAGTTAAATAGGGAATTCTTTTTTAAATTACATTGAGTAACAGCAGTGGGTTCCATATGTCATTTTGTGTGTATAAATGCAGTGGTGGTGGTGAATTGTAGGTTTTTATTTTGAAAACATGAGGATTTTCAGCATGTAGGTGTCTATTCTCTTAAATGGCCCCGATTCAGCAAAGCATGTAAACTTGTATTTAACGTCAAGCAAGAGAGTCCTGATTCAGCTGGGTACTTAAGTGTTCAATAGGACTATTCACAGGCTAGGAAGTTGGGGGAGATGGTTGGGAGATGTTCAGGAGATCTCCACGCCGGAATTTAACCTGGAGAGGGAAGTAAACGAAGTGAGAGGGGATACCCTTGTGGACCAAAGAATTGACCCAAGGAGGAAAAGCGGAGTTGAAAATAGCCTAACGGGTGATGCTGGGGTAAAGTACTGTGCACGACACGGGAAAGAATGTCACTGACGACATAACGTCAAAATGAAAAAATGTTGTACACGAATGCAAGGGGGCGCCTCGGGAAAGATGGAGGAACTGAGCGCTGGTGCAGGAGTGAAACGATATTATAGGGATATAACCTGGTGGAATAGTACTCATGATGAGTATCGGTATTGAAGGCTATGTGCTGTTTAGAAAAGAAGGAAGAAAGGCAAAGGGGGGAGTAGCCTGTACACTCAATGATGGGGTATACTGTAATGAAATAAGAAGTGATGGAAAGATAAGGACGGAGTCTGTCTGGGTAAAATCAACGCTGGGTAAAAGCTACATTAGAGCTTCCCCTGAGATAGTTTGGGGTAGTGCTACAACGCGGGATCTGATTTGGATATGGATAGAGACTCTTTAATTGAGTAAACCCTAGGGGAATGTGTGATTATGGAGACTTCAATTCCGGTATAGACTGGAGACGAGTGCTTGCAGAATAATAGGGGTCGATTTTTCTGATGCTGATAGCGGATGGATTCTTCATCAAGTAGTTGAAGTACATAGGAGAGGGGATGCATTTTAGATTTGGTTTTGGTGACAGTGAGGACTCGTAGAAGAAATGGTGGTAGGAGGACAACCTTGGTTCGATGATGATGGCCGATATCAATTCAATTAGATGGAAGGATAAAATACAAACGTAAGAATCTGGGATTAAGGGTTTTTGCCGTTCTCGGGGCTAATTTTAAGAGTTAAGGAATAGTTAGGGAAGTGGATGGACGGAGGAACTTGTGGATATTAAATGCGGAGGAGCCTGAATTTAAGTGCGCAGTTGCGGAAACTTGGAAAGCCTGCATCCAAGCAAAGGGAAAAAAGATGGCAGGAGTTGTAAGGCCGAGCTGGATAGCAGCAACTCCAGAGCGGGATTAGGAAAAAGCAGAAAGCTTACAGGGAGTGGAAGAAAGGCGGGATAGAAGGGAAGCTACCTTGTGAGGTCAACGTGTGGGATAAGTGAGGAAGCTAAAAGCCGCGTAGAATGACTTGCAAAGGGAATCAAAACAAGTAAAGGTTACAGCCACATAAATAAGAAAAACAAAAGTGGGGCGCTATACACTGAGGAGGAACGAGGTTAAGGATAACCTAGGCCATGGCCCCAATATTAAATAAGTATTTGCCTCGTCTTTAAATAAGACTAGTAGAGTTTAGGATTAGGAGGGATGACAAGCGGAAGTGGTATGGGGTGGATAATTACGCATCTGAGGTAGAGGCCAAACTCTGAACAGTAATGGGACAAATCGCGAGGGACGGACAATCTCCACCCGAGGACTATTAAAGGAACTGGCAGCGTGAAATGGCGAGCGCCGTTAGCGAGATTTTAAGCGTCGCGTAAACTCGGGGGTTGTGCGTCGACTGGAGATTCTACGTAGCTTCCTATTTTTAAGACAGGATACAAGTGATCGGGTAATTATAGGCCTGTTCCTTGACGTCTGTCGTGTGTAAGGTTTGGAAAAATTAAGGGAGAAA
This sequence comes from Chelonoidis abingdonii, assembly GCF_003597395.2. NCBI lineage: Eukaryota > Metazoa > Chordata > Testudines > Testudinidae > Chelonoidis > Chelonoidis abingdonii. Next base: position 46,872,948 of record NC_133773.1, read on the forward strand.
GTAGTTAAGGACATTGAGGTAATGGTAATTGGGACGAATTGCACATGGATTTACTAAGGTAGAATCGTGCCAAACAACCGTGACTTCCTTCTTTGAGAAGGTACGGATTACTTAGACAAAGGAATGCGGTAGATCTAATTACGTCGATTTAGTAAGGCGTGGAAGGTTCCGCATGGGGAACGTAGTTAATTGGAAAAGCTGGGTAATGTGAAAGTTTAAGGTGGATAAGGAAATGGTTAAAGTGGATGATCCAGCGGGGTCGTACTGACGGGTGACTGTCGGCTGGAAGTAGGTTACTACGCGGAGTCCCTCAAGGGATCGTTTTGGACCCGATCTTATTAAATATTTATTACTGACCCTGGCACAAAGAGCGGGAATGTGTAATAAGTTTTGCGGATGACACGAGCTGGGGGTATTGCTAAAAACGGAAAGGACCGGGATACTATTCAGGAAGGATCTGGACCACCTGTACACTGAGAATAATATAGGATGAAATATAATAGTGAAAAGTGGGCAGGTCTCCTTAGGGATTAAATAATAATTTTAGATATAGTTGGGATGATCAGTTGGATGATGACCGAGGAGGAGAAGGACCTTGGGGTAATGGTTATGCAGGATGATAAGCCGCAAATGTGATTGCGGTTAAAAAAGCAAATGCGGTTTTCTAGGATGCATCGGGCGAGGTATTCCCGGCAAGAGAAGGAGGATGTAGTGCGTTAATAGGCGCTGGTGAGCCCACATGGAATATGGTGTGCAGTTTCTGGTGTTCCATGTTAGAAGGATGAATTCAAGCTGGAACAGGTATCAGAGACGGGCTACTAGATGATCTGAGAATGGGAAATTTCTGCCTAATGAAAAGGCACTCAAAGAGCTTGCTTGTTAGCCGTGGCAAAAAGAGGCTCGGGGGGATATGCTTGCTCATAATATAAATAATTCAGGGGATAACGTTAAGGAGGGAGGAATTTTTAAGTTAGTAACTATATGGAGGCAGAGAACGAATGGGTACGGATATTTAGGAAGTTAGACTTGAAATTAGACGAAGGTTTCTAACCATTAGGGAGTGAAGTTCTGGAACGCTCTCGAGGGAAGTAGTGGGGGCAAAAGAGTTTTTTCTTATCTGGCTTAGACTAAGCTTGATAAGATATTGGAGGGATGTCATGAGGGATAGTTTAATTGGGGCAATTGATTTGGATTATCGGCAGATACGTCGCTCAATGGTCCGTGCGGGGATGTTGGATGGGATGGGCATGAGTTATGCAGAGGAATTCTTTCCTTGGGTGCTGGCTGGTGAGTTTTGCCCACATGCTCAGAGGGTTAGCTGATCGCATATTTGGGCGTCGGGAAGGAGATTTTCCCCGAGGGCGATTGGCAGGGGCCCCTGGAGGTTTTTTCGCCTTCCTCTGCAGGGGGCAATGGGTCGCTTGCTGGTGGATTCCTGCAGCTTGAGGTCTTCAAATCTCATTTTGAGGACTTTCAATAACTCAGTATGGGTTCGGGGTTGTTATAAATGTGTATGGGTAGGGTTTTGTGGCCTGCCTTGTGCAGGAGGTCAGACTAGATGATCATATTGGTCCCTTCTGACCTATGAGTCTGAGTCTATGATAGGCATGCACTTAAGTATCTTCCTCAATTAGAATCATGAGTAATTCCATTGACAACTTTGAGTCCCCCGAGTGCTTTGCTGAATTGTGCCAATATGTATAAATATGGCAGTTCCTTTGACAATAAAGGGAGTACCACATGGTTACAGCGAGGAGGATATTCTACTTATTATTCTAATTTATACTGGGATAAAGTATAAACATGATAAATACATATTCTATTTATAATGGAATGCTCACAAATGAAGTCCCGGATTTGATATTGAGGCACAAAGAGGCAAAGTCGTCATTGATCCAACTGTGGACATTGTGAGCAAATGACACAACTATTTTGTGGTTCTTTTTTATTTCATCAGATGAAGTGTCTCCTTTATTTGTTAAATGTCTGTATAGTACTATGTCTGCATAAAAGGTATTTCAAAAAAATATTAACTGTCTTTCCCCAATGGATAGATGCTTAGCACACATGACGTAGGGTTGTAATTAGAGATGGAGAACATTATGTCATGGAGACCATCAATCAACTTTCATTTCCACACAATTATTTATAATTTCCTAGCTTGACTGTCTTCATGAAAAATCAACAATACCTTTCAAACAGCAATAAATATGAGTGAGTGTCATTGAAGATCCGCTGCATCACGTGCTTGAAACTCTCTTACCTGTAGTGTGCAAATTACCAATATATCTTCATTCTGATTCCGCCTTAAGGCACACTGTTCTTACCATGCTTTATCATTATTGGTACATATAAATTAGAACTACTGTTGCACACTTATTTAAATAAAATGCTATGATAACCTTCTTGTAATCCAGAGCAATCTCTCTGTCTACCTATCCATCTCTCCCTCCACCTCTCTTAGGATTTTACATCACAGTATCTAAGTTCTCTTTCCTATTCTTTATTACTTTGGGCTTGTACACGAAACATGGTGCTATATCTTTTTCTTTGCAAGCCAAACTCATCAGAAATCTTTATTCTTCCACTTAATTGCAGTGGAGATAGTACCTATTTGAAATCTGAGCAGACGAATTCATAAAGAGCCTATTTTCTTACAAAGTCCATGGCAGTGAGCAGAGAAGAAAATGGGAAACATTCCTTTAGAAGCAAGTTTGTTTTTTTCAAACTTTTTTTTCCTTGAAGCATCAACTATATTAAGCAGAGAAACCATCCCAGAAGATATTTTGTTGTTTTGCCATTTGCACTGTAAGTGTCATGGATGAAGGAGTTCTGTGACCTTTTTGTTAAGGTTTTAATTTTAACAGGGTCATGGCAACAGAAATAGTTTATCACTATTACTTCCTATGTAAAGAACATTGTTTTTAGGTCTGAATTTTTTTTCTCCATAGTAATATTCCCTCAGTTATTTCTTTTCAGTGACAAGTGTCTGAGTTTTCACTTTGGTTCTTCCACTGCCATAGGAGTCCTTGCCTCCTCATTTTTCTACTTAGAATAACCAAGTTCAGTTTGAGAAGTGTGAGGAAAATACCTGAGGGGATATAGTATGCCAGTTTTCAATGCTGTGTCATTATTAATGAAAGGACAATTTTTATAAGACAAAAAAACATGATAGTGTTCGTGTAGTAGTAACTGACATGCAGTGATGTAAAGATTTGCCTAGTTTCAGTCAATAAGCAAGAACCTTAGCAATGATCTAATTTACATATACAGCCTCTTCCTATTACAACTATATTTGTTTGGATCTTTACCAGGTTTAGAAGAAGAGTCGCCAGTAGTAGATACCAGACTTACAATCCTAAAGACATAAATTATCTTTTGTTAAATCACAGAACAGGCACAATGTGGGTGGCAGCAGCAGCACAATTTTCCCACTGTCCCACCAAAATACCTCTGCACTGAATTAGTGGCCATCTCTAGGGACTGAAGAGCAGTTCAGTGTCAAAGCCTGTTCTATCATTGGCTTATGTGATGAGTCCAACAAAGATATAATTTAATATTCGTTGTGATGGTGGTTTAAGAGTAAGAACTTGACACATCTCTTAAAGATTTTAAGATGCAGATTTCCCCTACTTTTCAACCTAGAACAGTGAGCACATTTGTAACTTCTCATATATCAAATGAGCTTTATGCCTGTTAGTTTGATTAACCTAGAAAAAGTTGTGCTCATGCTAGATATAAAAAAATCTATGTATTACTTTTATTTAACTTTGAACTATATCTAGTTTGATCAACTATAAGAGTCTTATTAATCTCATAGTATTTATTAAGCATGCCAGAATATTAATCTTTTCTTTTTAAAATTTGCTGCATTAAACTTGTTGGTCTTAGTTACTGTTAGGGTTTTATCAGCACTGTAAAATGTGTTTTGTGTCTCCAAACCAAAGGCAATGGCAACACTCTTGTGCAGCTGCGCAGGAGCCTACCATGCTAGCTTTCCCTGTCCTCCCTGTGCTCTGGGGAGTACAGCAAGTGCTTGTCTGCTCCCTGCCCCCAGGGACCAAGTCTCCAGAAAAGGTGTGGGGAGCAATGAGGAGAGGACAGTCATAGCCCTTCCCCCATCCACACCAGTCAGCGGAGTGGAACCAATGCACGTGAGGGAGCAATCTGCTTTATCCTAATGAGATGACTGGACTAGACTCTGTTTTGAAGCACTGCCCTGCATAAGGGGGCAGTGTGATGGATATTTATCTTGGTGATCAGAGAGACTGAGCTTTGGGCAAATATAAACTCTCTCAGGGTGTCTTCTTATACACGGTTTGTGCAGGCCGCTCCTTTGCACACATCCCACCCCCATTTGGATGCATCATCCTTGTGGGAGAATGTCCGCCTATGGCACAATCAAAAAAGAGAAATCAGTCATGGCAGAGGTATGACAAATCAGTTTTTGCCACCTTTTGGCAAGATAGAGTTCTGGCAGCAAGTTGCTGCTAGCAACCTTGATGTAGGACTGGTCAGTGCAATCTGAAGTCCAAGGCAGTGATAATACCATTGTGGGATGTGTGAAATGTCATAACCACCGCATTTCCTTTCTGATAGCTGTGAAAAAAAAAAAAAGGCAGGTCTCCTTAACTGTTGTTGGTTGGTGTTGTTTCACCCAACACACAGATATAGATCACTGCCCAAAACCAAGATGCATATGAGGCCACTCAGGAATTGAACTACGTGGGACAAGAGCTTAGCTGAGTATAGTTTTCGTAGTATGGTATGAATCTGAGAGAGAGCAGCTAGAGAGAGACCACAGAAAGAGAAACAGAAAGTCAGTCTGAAAAAGTGCTGTGTGTGGCTCTGAGAAACACCCAGAGAGAGGGCACCTTCGGGCTGAGTGCTGGCTGAAGGGGGCTTGGAGTAGTGAGCTTCTGTCTGATTCTTTGTGTACGTTCTTGGTAATAATCAGGATTGCATCAAAACTATTTGACTCCATCAGTTTCTTCTCCTACAGGAAATAACTCACAGGGACCTGAACTTTGGTTAATGGCTCTGGTAATTAATAGAGGTAACTAACAATACTATAGAATGTCAACACATTTTGTAAAGTTTATTTAATCGAACTTGGCTTACTCTTGTTACAGATGGCTTGTATTATATACTATCTGGTTTAGTGTCAACTCCCAGACTTTAATTTATGCATGTTCTAATTCTAACAGAGAAAAAGTATTATTCTGTAACATAACAATCATCAGAAAATGCCTATACTGTTTGGCTTAGTGGCAGATTGCTACCTAAAGGTAAAACTTCAGTATACTTTAAAATATCTCCTTTGAATATATTAAAGTGTTCACACTGTCTTCAGAAAAATTCAATTGTCTGTTTCACAGGCTGCAAAAATTCTAGGTCACTTAAGAGATCGTTTCAGAACCTTTACCTTTGAACTTCGGAATGTGAATCAGTCCTAGAAAATGGTAAGCACTAAGAGCTCAGAATCAGAAAGGGCTGAAGCTTGTACTCGCATACTTGACATGGAAAGGATGATCATTTAAGAAATAAATCCGTTAGTGGTGGAGGGAGAAAGCTACAGATGGTAGAACTGTGTAAATGCTCAGTGAGAAGGACTGAAAATTTTTCATGAAAACCCTTTTTATTTATGCTTTAATGATAAGTAATTATTGCTCTGGAGATGCTGAAATACTCTGGGAAGGGTCTCTAAAGTAGGCTCAAGAGCAGATCAAAATTTCTTGAATTTTTACCAAGAATGTGAGTTCTGTACCTTTTTTTTGAAAAGGTTAGCAGATATTGCTATCAGTTAATAGAAAATCGTACAATATAAAGTCTAGATTTCACGCTTGGCTTTGTACATTTACCATCCTTATAAGGTTTACAACTTTTGGGGACAACTGTATGTCTCATGTAAAAAGTGTCAAGCTGAGTAGGCCAGGACTTGGGCTGTATCTGCCAGTGCCACCAGTCCCTGTTTTGTTGTGGTCACTCTACCTACAGTGGAGATTGAAATCCTAGTCTCACAAGTATGGTGCAGAACAGGTCAGACACTGACGTAGGAACTTCCTTACATGGGCTATGCAGACTTTGAGTCAGGTACATAGTTATAAATGGAGCATTTCATTCCCATGCTTACCTTCTCCCTGGAGCAGATAAGTTGCAAATGGGCAAGCCTTGCCTCTACTCTTCCCATCTCTCTCTGGCTGAGTAGCTGAGTTACTGTTTGTAGATGGGGTAGCAATTTACTGTTGGATAGGCCAGCTGGCAGTTGCTACCCTTTTGCAAAAAGGAGAAAATTAGGGAGGAATAGAGAGTTGAAGGAGGTGTCTGGGTCAGAGTGTTTCCTGGGATACTATAGTTTACATATCAAGATGGTACCCAAAACAAAACTCTAGTAAAAACCTTATTTATTAGGTAGAAGGAAGGCACCTGAAGTACTAGTATTGTGACACTGGAAAGTAAGAACCATTGCTGCAAGGTTCTTCCTAAAGTGACACACAGTGCTGTGATTTTTATCATGCATCTTTAAACAAAAATCTAAAATATGTAAGATGCTGCAAATTTAGATCCAAATCCAGATGTTCCTAAACTTCAGTGGTGACTAGGTCTTTGGTTTTGCTCAGAGAGCAGGGGGCCAGGTGCAAAGTTGGCACCAGGGGGCCAGGCACCAGGGGGCCAGGTGCAAAGTTGGAGTCGAGATCCACACTCCCCCAAAGTTTTGCAGGGGAGAGTGTTAGCTGCTTTTATATCCAGAATTTGGGATCAGCATTATCTTTAGAAATGATTTGGCAATTTACGTGAGGAATGTTGCATTGATATATTGAAAGAATGAAAACTTTCAGGTAATAGAATGTTTAGAGATGGAGGAAACTCTAAGTTAAAAGAGGAAAAGGACAGCAGAGAAGACATAGCAGCATCACAAAGTACAGGATAGGACTAATATATTGTTTACTTCTGATAATCATAAAAGCATCTAGGTAAAAGCACCTTAATCTCATAGTCCAGTGTTGCCTTTACTTTGCATATATATTTAGTTCTCTTTAAAAAAGTTACTGTATATTTTGTATGCTACTGATACAATAATAGGAACACGTGGAAATGATATAAAGAATGGGAGAAAAAATTCATGAGAAGAAAAACAGATGCTTGCACCTGGATGTTTTTCACACGGCAGTTCTGTGCATTCCCAGCCAACCCATATGGACAAACAACACAAGCAGCTGATAATGTAATTGTGAGGAATGTGTTGACTATGATAAGGTGATACTTGTGCGTTCTAGGGTGAATTTGCACGTGTGAAATATTAGTTTTTTTTCAGTAGGAAGTCACTTTAGAAATGTTTGCATAATAAGCTCTAAAGAGAAGAGTGAGGACAATTGAAAGAGGCTGGGAAGTGGTAAAGAGTATGTAAGAAGAGGTGACCATTTTAGGAGCAATTTCCTAGGGAGAAGAATTAGCCTCTGTGTTAGAGTTCAGGAAGTTTCTCTCCCTCTCCTTTACAAAGGGCCTGATTTCATAGTCCTTACTCAGCCAAACCCCACTGATTTGCCTGATTAAGTACTGCAGGATCAGGAATGCCGTATCTTTTCTTTATTAACTCTCATTTCAGTATGAAATACAATACTTAGACTGTGTGGCTAAACTTGCATACAGCTGGGAAATGCAAAAAATTAAGGTTTCTACAGCAAGTTAACTTAGCTGCACTCAGTGTTCTGTTTCTATTTCACATTTTCTCATTAATGATAACATGTTAAATGATGCATAGAAAATGCTATGTATGTGCAATGCATCAAAGTTAACATTACTCTTGATTCCTTAACTTCTACATTTTCTGACTTCATTAAATTTATTAGGTTATTTTTAAAGAAAATTGGCTGGACATAATAGTTAAAATGAGAATTCTAAGCTTTGGCGTATTCTTGTAGGGTGAATGGGGAGGGAGAGGAGTGTCATTGTTTGGCTGGAATATGTTTTCCTCTAGACTCTGTTAAAGCTGAGCTGTAAAGAATTTTTAAAAGAATTGGATTTGTGCCTTTCTTTGCTTATTTATTTTGTATTATGGTAGAACCTTGAAGTTCTAACTTAAATATGGGTCCCATAGTACACCTACATAGTAAAATACTCTGCTCTGAGGAGCTGACAATCCAAGTAAATGGTACAGATATATGGTAGTTGGGGAAACAGACACTCAGAGGTGAAGTGGCTTGCCTGGGGTTACACAGTAGACCAGCAGCAGAGCCAGGAATAGAATCTAAGATTCCAGGTTCCTAGTGCTCTGTCCAATAGAGTTCTCTGCCTCTCTGAGTTCTAAAGAAAAGGTTACAAAAGCTGTAGCTTTTTTTAAATATTACTGCTTAGTTCTACTTTTTAGAAATATCAGGAATGTGAAGTCTGGTTTTCCCTGGTTTTGTGGGAGGGCTCTTCTAAGGATCAAGGAATATTTATTGTGAGCTCTAATACCTTATTTGAAGGGATGAAGGTGTTGAATCTTTGACACAGTTTTTCTTATCCCAGATATTAGTTATTGAAGTTCTACTGATGTTAACAAAAAGTAGCGTGAAGAGCTTGAAATAGTTTGACTAACACCTCTTTCTGTCTCAATTGCTCAATTTTCACTGTCTTGTCTTCTGTGACATAACTATTTCACTAGTTCTCCAGCCACTAGAGAGTATTCCAGCCCAGACTTGACCTGAATTGTCAATGTGAAATGTAGGAGGTTTTGGCTTTGTCTGGAGGAGGAAACACACACAATCAAATCATTTACAGTCTGTTTATATATATATATATATATATAATATAATATATAGTGATCATTATGTGAATTAATAACTATACTGTGCAACAATATCTAATTCATATTTACTTATCACTATATACATATATAAATATATAATAAATATAATTTTTTTTCTCATGCAGCAACGACACACAAACAACTGGTAAGGCGAGACAAAACACACATACTGATAGTTCAGGGGTGATGGAAGCGTACTGAACTAAATTATAGAAACAGGCAAAAAAGAGTCTCGCAGAGAAACTTTATTTGGGGATTAAAATGAAAGGTTCCAAATACTGCAGAATGTAGCCCAAAAGAAATATGTAGTAATGGGAAGCCTTAAGAGTAGGTTATGAGCAAATCAGATATTTCATCAGCACTTAACATCCAACACCCAGCAAAGGCATTATGACCAGGTTTTTTCTTAAGCGGACGTTTCTCAAGGTGTATTTTCAATTCACTAAAAACGACAATTTTAAATCCACTAGCCGATGCACTCATATATCCTTGGCAGATTGTCCAATAGTGATGCCTCAATGTCACTTCCTTATGGAGGCTAGGCCAGGTGAACCAAGAAAATATTAAAGTCACAAAGCCTGGGCCTGAAGAGCTACTACTCTACTCCACGTAAACTCTTAGATAGCTCGATGGAAGCAAATGAGCAGTGTGATTTTTTTTTTTTTTCCAGTTTTTGAGGATTTTCTCAATTTCTTCCAACTCCCCTGCTCCTCAACTCAGTGAAGCAGGAAGACATTGTTAGTTTAAGTTAAGGGGGAAATGTCAGGGACAGGATCCCAAGATTTGGGGGTCTCAGATTTCTCTAAAACTTTCATTATACACCCTATACTTCTTGTCTGTAGCTTGTGTCAACAATGTGGTGGTGAATACTGGTTTTCAAATAAGCACAGGTTCTATTACCGCCATCCCCTCTGACTGAGGTAGTATAAAACAAAAGGAAAAACTAATTAATTTTCAGAACATCACTGAATCAAAGATACGACAGATGGCATTTTTGCTCTACACTTAAAATCTAAAAACCTGTCAAAGCTCATAATGGAAAAATATCAGCACACAAAGGTGTATGTTGAAAGACTTGATGAATGAGACAACAGAAGTCATAATGGAAACGCTTCGCAATTTCCATTGTTCGAAGCAGGTGATGGCTAATAAATACATTGTCTTTATTTAAGAGCTTGTAGTTTCCCTCATTGTGGAAAATATCAGGAAGACATTTATTAACTTGTAGAGAGTCAACTCTGCGAATGTCAAAGTTCCTCTTGAAGAGCCCAGGGTGATAATACGGTATGTAGTACTGAACAAAGTCTAAATGTATAATATGGCAGCAAACTCCTTGACTCTTGCAACCTTTCCATTTATAAAGCCTATTTGCTGTCCGAATACACAGTGATTATCATATTATGGTTCACGTTCTATACTGGACTGTGTTCTGTTTTTTTTTTTCGTTCGGGAGGTTAGTGGATGAAGGACAGGCAGAATGAAGGCGGAATAGGACCTTACGCTACAGTAGTAATTTGTGGAAATGTAGGAGCTTGTACTTCATTATCGGGGAGATTGACAGCTACCTGTAGTTTGATTGAAGACCCGCTAAATTTGACGGACAGAGCGCTCTCGGTCATCTCACTACAGTCAACTTAACATCCAGTATTCTTCAGTCAAGAAGAGTAAAGGTAAGTTGACAGTCCTGCAAAATAAAATATGTTCTTTGGAATTCTGATAGCTAAGCACTATAGAAGCCATGGATCCATATAACAGACAGCTAGTTGAAGTAGAAGGAATCAATATCAAAATAGTATTCAAAGGTATGTTGCACTTTCAGTTATTCTGACTCGTCATTAAGCACACCACTAATGAAAGGACTACAGATAATAGTATTTGGAAGGATTTTAAATGGCCGTGTGCTCTTCAACACTGATTAAATTTAATCCTTTTGATCAAAAGATTATGTGCATGAAGAACAGGATTTGGACTCTTCAAACATCCCTAATGGCAGCCCAGTCCACCTGAGATCCCTTAAGCCATAATAGGCACCCACTAGAAGCTTCAGCGGTATACCCTGTGTAACGAAGTCCACTATATTGCGGATCAGAGCGTGTCCAGGGCGCTTTGCTGATTACCAAAATGGAGCATACTGCTATGGGTTGAGTGCTTTTTAAGAAGCTCAAACAATCCTCATCGTAAAACTTCTGCATGCAACTCTCATGGGGCTTAGGACAGGGAGTCTGGTTCGCACTCCTTGCATATTTGGAGACATCCCTCTGCTAGTGGCAAGGAAAACTCAGAATCAAGCACGTCACCCTTACCAGTTGGCTTTCTTATGCTCGAGGAACATGGAGAAAAAACATGGCATCAAAGCTTGGCTTGTTTTCTGCAGACTTACTTTACTATCCAAAATGAGACAAGCCTTCGCTTGGTGTAGGGAGTGTGCAACTGCTTCGTGTCAAAGAAAAGTGTTATTAACAAAGCTGTAATAAACTCTTATATAGTGCCTCAGCAATCAACTTAAAAAAGGAATATTTAATAGTCATTAAAAAAAAGATCATAACATATGCAAGACCTAATTCCTTCGCACTTACTATGATCCTGCCACCTGCAACCTTATGCACTCTATAGCAGCCTGTAAAACTGTAATCTTAAATGATGTAAAATGCTTCATAAGGGGGCTTCGTCAACACATTCATTGCATAAAAGATGAAAATCCGTGCCCCTACTGTAATGATGCCTTGGCTTTTGGGTGGGACCTCCGGCTCTGTCCCTCCACGCCCCAGTAGGTCAATGGAAATCTATTGAAACGCTACATGCCAGCCATACAAATGCAGATAGAATTCATATTTCAATTATTAATGCAGACTGAGGAAATAAATCCTCTGCCACAAACTGACGAGAAGATTCAAACCGCGAACAAAAGTCTCAGATGCACATAATTACCTTATATACCCACGTTTCTTCATCTCATTCCTACTTTAGAAGTTCGCGGGATTTTGGCCAGGGCGCGCCCAGATTACACATGGCCCCAAACTGGGCGGTTTGCTCTCTGCTAAAATGGTACCTGCTACATATACTATAGGCAAAAAACCAAACCAGATACCAAAGACCTCAATGCGGTATATATTTTTAGGACACCAACAGTCCACCTAGGGAGCTCTAACCCCAAGCCAAGTTAAAGCAAAGACGAGTACCAAGCCAATTGTGATCCTCCTATGCCCACCTTAACACACACCTCATCCAGTTTCCCCCAGGTCCCATACCAGTGCCATCCTTGTTATGGGGAACAATAGGACTATGAAAAACCAATCCGGTTCACAAATTGCCCGAGCATCGCCACCCAGTAAAAGAAAGAAAAAGGTTCTCTCGATCCTCAAAAGGAACCAAGCCCAGACCTCTGTCAATAATAAAAGCAGATCTATTACCCCACAAATCACACCGAGCGTTGCCCAATTCTCTTTAGAATCTAGAAGTTTATTCATGAAAAGGAAAAAGAATTGTAGATTTTGAGAGCTTAGAATTGTATGGTTAATGGAATCCAAATTAACAATGTGTTACAGTAATGGGGCAGTAAGTCTTCTTGATAGGTTCAAATGCTTATTTCACAGCAGCGTCAATGCAAGGTAGATATTTCTGGATGTGAAATTTGTAACAGGTTCAAGTGAAGTCATCTTTGCGAAATTACTCACGCCACATCGGCCACAGCTGGGAACTGGTTCACATTAATCCTTTGTGTAGAGACTTTCAGTTTATGAAATAGCACGAAGTCCCGTGCGCGCGCAGAGGGTAATGAGGCAGGGACGGACAGCAACAGAGATGGAGAGGGTAGGCCTGAGGATCATCAAAGTAGTAGGTGGCCTCAATAGCCTGTTTATAGTCTTTTGCTTTTACCCTAAGTGGTAGGAAAACAACAAGAAACTCGACCATCTCTTGTTCCTTACTATTTCCACACTTGACGATTTCAGATGCCGTACCGGTTGGGAAAATTAAAAGAAAGATAAACAAACAGCAAAATGGAGTCTGGGTCACATGGGCGTCCTGCAACTTTTGAGTTAGAATCAGAGGTGTTATAGTTGAGCTGGCGCTGCCTCCAGTAATCAGGCAGAGATTGAAACTGAGCAGAAAGGCTTTCAATCAGATTTCATTGGAGCGGCACAGACGTCACCCCAGGAGGCGTCCCGAGGATCTGGTGCCTAGAAGTTTTTCCCTCGGAGCTTTGCTAACAAAGAAAGGAAGAAAGAGAAATAAAAGGAAAAGAGACAACCCTTCCTAGCATGATATCTGAACCAGGAAATCTCCAGCTCTCTTCCTTTCCCCATATCCACATGCGTCGTCCTCTGCATCTGTGCTGGGTGATATGGTTTATCTGAGCAGCCTAATGTAAACTCTGCTGCAGTCCAGACTAAGATTAATTCTCTGGAGTTTGCAGCAAAGAGATTAAATAACAAGGGAGAGAAAATAAACATCTGAAATTGAAAACTTCTTCAGGGCTAATTTAACACCAGGTTCCTTTTCTCCTCCACACTTCAAATGCCCCTAACACAGGAAGGGGAGGAAAGGCAGGGAAGGAACTGGAGGTGTGGGGGGAACGACTCTCCTTTTGGGTATGTACCCCCAGTGACATGGGAAACAGGGTAACCTGACCAGAACTTGTACACAGGCACCAGGCTGCTGGTTTTCAAACAGGCGAGACAAAGTGTGGAAAATTCCACTTCTTCCTCTACGCACAAACCTGTCAATTAAGTTCCACAGGGCGATCCATGAATCTCTCACTAATATAATACATAGTCACCAGCTTGGAGCTCTCAGTTTGGCTTGGAGGAGGAGTTGGAGTCCCCAGCCCTCAAATTTATAGAAATATTCAAATTGCAACCGTCTGGTTTAGTAATAAATCCATCAGGCCCACTTGCCCCCTCAGTAAAAGGAATTTATAACGCACTAAGGAACAATGGTCATTCTAGATGGAGTCGATCTTGGATGGCTCCCTTGCGCCTTGTTCGGTTTGATATAGACAATGCTCTGTGCAGCCTGGAGTTCAGTTTGTACCATCCACTGGGCACTGGTGTAAATCTGGACTAGCTCTGTTTTGTGTTTTGCCGTCAAGTGGAGTTACTCCAGACTGTTTATTGAAATAAATGCCAAGCAGAATCCAGCCCTGTCTATACCGGAACGGTTCATTGGGCCGTCACAGAGGGCCTGTTTCAGGGGATACAGAGAGGGGGAGAGTATTGGCCTTTATTTAGGCCACAGATTGGGCCAAAACAAAATGCCAATCTGAGGCACCCTCCGACTTTAGGCATTTGGGAAGTCCAGATAGAAGCTGCCACCTCTGAGAGGCTGAAAAAATAACCACTGGCATCCTCCTACCTCCCTCCACCAGCCTGACCCTTTTCTTCTGCTCCCAGCACCCACCCACAACCAACCTATGAGC